>NC_133334.1:29740037-29852711 GCF_042186555.1 Aquarana catesbeiana | reverse complement strand
ACTCCCCCCCCCCCTCCTGTGTGACAGCTACACTCCCCCCCCCCCTCCTGTGTGACAGCTACCCTCCCCCCCCCCCCTCCTGTGTGACAGCTACACTCCCCCCCCCCTCCTGTGTGACAGCTACACTCCCCCCCCCCCTCCTGTGTGACAGCTACACTCCCCCCCTCTCCTGTGTGACAGCTACACTCCCCCCCCCCCCTCCTGTGTGACAGCTACACCCCCCCCTGTGTGACAGCTACACTCCCCCCCCCCCCCCTGTGTGACAGCTACACTCCCCCCCCCCCTCCCGTGTGACAGCTACCCTCCCCCCCCCTCCTGTGTGACAGCTACACTCCCCCCCCCCCTCCTGTGTGACAGCTACACTCCCCCCCCCCCCTCCTGTGTGACAGCTACACTCCCCCCCCCCCCTCCTGTGTGACAGCTACACTCCCCCCCCCCCTCCTGTGTGACAGCTACACTCCCCCCCCCCCCCTCCTGTGTGACAGCTACACTCCCCCCCCCCTCCTGTGTGACAGCTACCCTCCCCCCCCCTCCTGTGTGACAGCTACACTCCCCCCCCCCTCCTGTGTGACAGCTACACTCCCCCCCCCCCCTCCTGTGTGACAGCTACACTCCCCCCCTCTCCTGTGTGACAGCTACACTCCCCCCCCCCCCCTCCTGTGTGACAGCTACACCCCCCCCTGTGTGACAGCTACACTCCCCCCCCCCCCCTGTGTGACAGCTACACTCCCCCCCCCCCCTGTGTGACAGCTACACTCCCCCCCCCCTGTGTGACAGCTACACTCCCCCCCCCCCTGTGTGACAGCTACACTCCCCCCCCCCCCTGTGTGACAGCTACACTCCCCCCCCCCCCTGTGTGACAGCTACACTTCCCCCCCCCCCGTGTGACAGCTACACCACCTCCCCCCCCCGTGTGACAGCTACAATCCCACCCCCCCTCCTGTGTGACAGCTACCCTCCCACCCCCCCCCCCTGTGTGACAGCTACACTCCCACCCCCCCCCCCTCCTGTGTGACAGCTACCCTCCCACCCCCCCCCCCCCCCTGTGTGACAGCTACCCTCCGCCCCCCCCACTCCTGTGTGACAGCTACCCTCCGACCCCCCCCCCCCCACTGTGACAGCTACCCTCCCACCCCCTACCCTCCTGTGTGACAGCTACCCTCCCACCCCCCCTCCTGTGTGACAGCTACCCTCCCACCCCCCCCCCTCCTGTGTGACAGCTACCCTCCCACCCCCCCCTCCTGTGTGACAGCTACCCTCCCACCCCCCTCCCTCCCGTGTGACAGCTACCCTCCCACCCCCCCCTCCCGTGTGACAGCTACCCTCCACCCCCCCCTCCCGTGTGACAGCTACCCTCCCACCCCCCCCTCCCGTGTGACAGCTACCCTCCCACCCCCCCCCTCCCGTGTGACAGCTACCCTCCCACCCCCCCCTCCCGTGTGACAGCTACCCTCCCACCCCCCCCTCCCGTGTGACAGCTACCCTCCCACCCCCCCTCCCGTGTGACAGCTACCCTCCCACCCCCCCCTCCCGTGTGACAGCTACCCTCCACCCCCCCCTCCCGTGTGACAGCTACCCTCCCACCCCCCCCTCCCGTGTGACAGCTACCCTCCCACCCCCGCCTCCCGTGTGACAGCTACCCTCCCACCCCCCGCCTCCCGTGTGACAGCTACCCTCCCACCCCCCCCTCCCGTGTGACAGCTACCCTCCCACCCCCCCCTCCCGTGTGACAGCTACCCTCCCACCCCCCTCCCGTGTGACAGCTACCCTCCCACCCCCCCTCCCGTGTGACAGCTACCCTCCCACCCCCCCCTCCCGTGTGACAGCTACCCTCCCACCCCCCCCTCCCGTGTGACAGCTACCCTCCCACCCCCCCCCTCCCGTGTGACAGCTACCCTCCCACCCCCCCTCCCGTGTGACAGCTACCCTCCCACCCCCCCTCCTGTGTGACAGCTACACTCCCCCCTGCCCCGTGTGACAGCTACACTCCCACACCCCCCCCGTGTGACAGCTACACTCCCCCCCCCCCCTCCTGTGTGACAGCTACACTCCCCCCCCTCCTGTGTGACAGCTACACTCCCCCCCCCCCCTGTGTGACAGCTACACTCCCCCCCCCCCCCCGTGTGACAGCTACACTCCCCCCCCCCCCCCGTGTGACAGCTACACTCCCCCCCCCCCGTGTGACAGCTACACTCCCACCCCCCCTCCTGTGTGACTTCTACCCCCCCTCCTGTGTGACTTCTACCCCCCCTCCTGTGTGACTTCTACCCCCCCCCTCCTGTGTGACTTCTACCCCCCCCCCCTCCTGTGTGACTTCTACCCCCCCCTCCTGTGTGACTTCTACCCCCCCTCCTGTGTGACTTCTACCCCCCCCCTCCTGTGTGACTTCTACCCCCCCTCCTGTGTGACTTCTACCCCCCCCCTCCTGTGTGACTTCTACCCCCCCCCCTCCTGTGTGACTTCTACCCCCCCTCCTGTGTGACTTCTACCCCCCCCCTCCTGTGTGACTTCTACCCCCCCCCCTCCTGTGTGACTTCTACCCCCCCCCTCCTGTGTGACTCTACCCCCCCCTCCTGTGTGACTTCTACCCCCCCTCCTGTGTGACTTCTACCCCCCCCCTCCTGTGTGACTTCTACCCCCCCCCTCCTGTGTGACTTCTACCCCCCCCTTCTGTGTGACAGCTACCCCCCCCCCCACATCCCCTCGTGTGACAGACTGAGTGTCTATCCCCAGTACATGGGGGGGGGGGGTCTGGCATTATCTGTGGATGGAGGGCACAGTTGCACCATCAGCTTCACTGCCGGCATCCTGTAACACTGTATGAGAGGCTGACAGCTGCTGGAGGGTGCACTGAGGAGCGCTCAAGTAAGTATTAGGGGGGGCTAGGGGGAGCTGCACACTGAAGGTTTTTTATCTTCATGTATAGAATGGATTAAGGTAAAAAAAACCTTCAGCGTTTACAACCACTTTAAGGGGGGGCAGTTAGGGGGTGGTAAAAAAAAGTGGCTCATCCATGTGTTTTTACATCACCAGAATCACAAGTGTAAATGAGCCCTTACTGTTTGAGCCCTGGTTCACATCGATGCGATTTGGCGTCCGGCAATGGCAGCGTCCGAATCAGTTCAGTGCCGCACCGATTCCCAAAAGTAGTTCCTGTACTACTTTTGGCGATTTCGGGGTGCGATTTCCATTGACACCTGTGCAGAAACCGTCACAGATGTCTCTGAAATCACCCCCCGAAATCGGGACTGACATGCGGCAATGAAATCGTGCGAGTTCAGCTGAAATTGCCCCCATTTCATTCCCGCGGTCAGTGTGAACCCGGCTGAAAGGGGTTGTGATTCCTCCCCGTTTTACACCTTAATACATTCTGATCATTAAGTTGAAAAACCTTCTTTACTGCAGCAGCTCCCCGAGCCCCCCCCCCTTTATACTTACCTGAGCCCCGAAAGTCGCACAACGGGAATGAGCACACCAGCTCCCGCTAGTGTCAAGTGTCCTGATTGGATAGATTGATAGCAGCGCAGCCATTGGCTCCCAATAAATCAAATCCAATGACGCGGGGGGGTGGGGCCGAGTCCGGCATTCGTGTCTATGGATGCAAATTCTGGACTCGCTGCCTCTGAAAAGCAATCTGACGACAGATCACTTTTCATAGGTGCGGCAGTCCTTGCCACTAGTGTAAATGAGCCCTAATAGACTGATTACTAAGCATGCTGTATAGTTTGTGGGGGGGGGGGGGGGGTTGGTGTAGCACATTTGCTGTGCTGGGAAAAGGGAGTATTTGCAGTATTAGAGCCAAGATTCCAGCCCCCCAGTCTCCTGTATTGTAAATGCGGACACACCCGGTGAGTGTTGCATCATATCGGAATCAGAGATTTTCTTTCACTTTTTGTTTTCTGGTTTCATATCCGGAGTGTGAAGAACACAGAAGTGTCACTATGGTATAAACTATATACTGAAAGGGGCGGGGCTTGTTTGCACAGGAAATCCCGGGCCTTATGTTGGACACACCAACATGTTTTGTAACAGAATGCTAATCAAATGTACCTCTCGATTACTATCTGCCTTCCTTGCAACCATGGCAAAAGTATTCCGTTTTTTTTTAAGAGAAGCGTGCAGAGAGCCCATGCATGGCAAAATACTGACAAAGAGTCTAAAGAAAAGCTGTGCTGGGGAAATCTTGACTGTTTTTTTTTTTTTCAATTAAAAAACTAAGTTTTGTTAAAGCAGCTGTTTAAAAAAAAAAAAAAAAAAAAAAAAAAACCTGTAAGGCAATTGCATAATGTGCTAGTATGCATTGCATACTAGCACATTGTAAAATACACACCTTGAAACGAAGCAGCACCACGCTATCACCACTGAGAGGGCTGACATCTCCAACCCCCCCCCCCCCCCCCGTCTTTCTTTCGGGTTGGCGCGCTCCAGGTATGTGATTGGCCGGAGCCGCGATGACGCATGCGTGTGGTAGCCCTTGATTCTTGCACAAAGCGCTGAAGGTCCAGCAAGGTACACCAGACCTTCAGAGCGCATGCGCCGATGATGTAACCGGCTGAATCCAGGGGGATATCTCCTAAACGGTGCGCGGTTTAGAAGATATTCATTTTACCTACTGGTAAGTTTTATTTTAGGCTCACCTGTAGTTAAAAAATCACCAACTCAGGCTTCATTCTCACTTGTGCAACTTGTCATGCGATTTTGAACACATAAAGTCAAGTGACAAGTCGCAGCCCGTGTCTTTCAGTGGAAGCCGTTCAAATCTATGCGACTTTAAAAAAGTTTCCTGCACTACTTTAATGCATCTTTCATGTGACTTGAGTGCCTTTAGACTGCAATATAAACGCTCAAAAGTCACATCTCAACTGTCAAAGCCAAAGTCGCAACCCGTTCAAAGTTGCATCGTAAAGTCATGACTTGAGTGTCATAGACAGCTATGTAAACTCTCAACTATCGCATGAAAGCCGCATCTTAAAGCTGAAGAAAAAATTTAAAAAAGCAAGACAATGGTATAATGTGGTAGTATGCATCACATACTAGCACATTATGAAATAATTACCTTAGAACGAAGCTCCTGCAGCCCAACCCAGTCAGCGGTAAGAAGATGTTGCCTCACCGTTTTCTTCCGGGGTCGCTGGCTTCGGCGTTGTGAGTGGCTGGAGCCGCGATGACGTCACTTCCGCCCATGCGAGAGGGAGTCCTCCGTTCCGACACGATACGCCCGGATCTTCACTGCGCATGCCGCCGCTGATGTCAGTGGCTGCATGCAGGGGTGAATATCTCCTAAACCAGTGATGGTGAACCTTGGCACCCCAGATGTTCTGAAACTACATTTCCCATGATTCTCATGCACTCTGCAGTGTAGTTGAGCATCATGGGAAATGTAGTTCCCAAAACATCTGGGGTGCCAAGGTTCTCATCACTGCCCTAAGCCCTGTAGGTTTAGGAGATATTCATTTCACCTACAGATAGGCCTTATTATATAGGCCTTATTATAGGCTTACCTGTAGGTAAACATGTCCAAGCAGGGGATACAACCGCTTTAACCACTTGCTTACTGGGCACTTATACCCCCTTCTGACCCAGGCCAGTTTTTAGCGCTGTCGCACTTTAAATTACAGTTGCGCGGTCATACAACATTGTACACAAATGACATTTTTATCATTTTTTTCACACAAGAAGATCTTTCTTTTGGTGGTATTAGGACTCCTTTCACACAGGCAGTTTTAAGGCGTTTTATCGCTAGAAATAGCCTCTAAAAAGCACCTGAAAACTGCCTCCCATTATTTGCAGTGAGTGTTTTCACACCGGGGCGGTGCGCTTCCGGGATGTTATAAAAAGTCCTGCATCAGCATCTTTGGGGCGGGTTGGGAGCGCTGTAAACAGCTTCAGCTCTGTTCCTGTATGCTGGTGAAGGGGGTGTGTCCCTTCCCTCCAGTCAGCTCTCGGAGATCTCCTCACCGAGTTCTACAGTGTGTAATTTCAGCCCCCCACCCCCCCACCCCCCTATTTTTCTCTGAAGGCTCAGACAAGCTGTATAAATTCTGAACTTTGGTTGTATAGAAGAGATTATGATAAACAGGTACAACTTGTGTAGGGGTATTTGTTTTATCTCTGTGTATCACCTGAGGCCAGTCACTTCACTGGGTGTATGGAAGGGTTTACAACCACTTTAACTACCTCCTGCCCATGCTGTAGCCATCTTTGCCAGGAGGGCGTCCTGTGATTGCGCTGCCCCGCACACCCAGCTAAGTGATCACCGAGTCCTTCGGACTCAGCTGATTACAGATTGGGGTAAAGGGCCAATCACAGCGGCCCTTTACCCACGTCATTACCTGTCAGCCAATGACAGCTGATCACAGGATGTAAACACAAGCCGGTTATTGGCTTTTCTTTCCTCACTCTGACAGCATGAAGAGAGAAGAGGAGAGCCGATAACTGGCTTTTTGTTAAAGGGACATCGGCACTGATTATCAGTGCAGTCCTTACAGTGCCCACCAGTGTTGCCAATCAGTGTCCCCTATCAGTGCGCATCAGCGCCCATTGGTGCAGCCTCATCAGCGCCCATTGGTGCAGCCTCATCAGCGCCATTGGTGCAGCCTCATCAGCGCCCATTGGTGCAGCCTCATCAGCGCCATTGGTGCAGCCTCATCAGCGCCCATTGGTGCAGCCTCATCAGCGCCCATTGGTGCAGCCTCATCAGCGCCCATTGGTGCAGCCTCATCAGCGCCCATTGGTGCAGCCTCATCAGCGCCCATTGGTGCAGCCTCATCAGCGCCCATTGGTGCAGCCTCATCAGCGCCCATTGGTGCAGCCTCATCAGCGCCCATTGGTGCAGCCTCATCAGCATCTATTAGTGCAGCCTCATCAGCATCTATTAGTGCAGCCTCATCAGCGCCCATTGGTGCAGCCTCATCAGCGCCCATTGGTGCAGCCTCATCAGTGCCATTGGTGCAGCCTCATCAGCGCCCATTGGTGCAGCCTCATCAGCGCCCATTGGTGCAGCCTCATCAGCGCCCATTGGTGCAGCCTCATCAGCGCCCATTGGTGCAGCCTCATCAGCGCCCATTGGTGCAGCCTCATCAGCGCCCATTGGTGCAGCCTCATCAGCGCCCATTGGTGCAGCCTCATCAGCATCTATTAGTGCAGCCTCATCAGCATCTATTAGTGCAGCCTCATCAGCGCCCATTGGTGCAGCCTCATCAGCGCCCATTGGTGCAGCCTCATCAGCGTCCATTGGTGCAGCCTCTCATTAGCGCCCATTGGTGCAGCCTCTCATCAGCGCCCATTGGTGCAGCCTCTCATCAGCGCCCATTGGTGCAGCCTCATCAGCGCCCATTGGTGCAGCCTCATCAGCGCCCATTGGTGCAGCCCTCTCATCAGCACCCATTGGTGCAGCCTCATCAGCGCCCATTGGTGCAGCCTCATCAGCGCCCATTGGTGCAGCCTCATCAGCGCCCATTGGTGCAGCCTCATCAGCATCTATTAGTGCAGCCTCATCAGCGCCCATTGGTGCAGCCTCATCAGCGCCCATTGGTGCAGCCTCATCAGCGCCCATTGGTGCAGCCCTCATCAGCGCCCATTGGTGCAGCCTCATCAGCGCCCATTGGTGCAGCCTCTCATCAGCGCCCATTGGTGCAGCCTCATCAGCGCACATCAGTGAAGGAGAAAAATTACCTGTTTGCAAAATTTTATAACAAACTAAATATTCTTTTTTTTCTTTCTTTCTTTCAAAATTTTTGGTCTTTTTTTGTTTAGCAAAAAATAATAAACCCCAGTGGTGATTAAATACCACCAAAAGAAAGCTCTATTTGTGTAAACAAACTATAAAGATTTCATACGGGTACAGTGTTGCATGACCGCGCAATTGTCATTGAAAGTTCGACAGCACCGAGAGCTGAAAATTGGCCTGAGCAGGAAGGGGGGTAAATGTGCCCATTGGGCAAGTGGATAAGTCAAATGAAAGCCGGAATTCTACTTTAGAACTGATCTCCAGCATTCTTCCCTGTCTTCCAAAACAAATGAGAGAGGGCTCAGGATGGGGTTCTCCGGTGAGCTTGTGTTCACAGAATACAAAGTAATCCACAGAACAGGCAGGACAATAGCAGTGGAAGGATTCCAGGCTATGAAAAGTGTTGTCTCTCATTCATTGCTTGGTATCCATATGGTAGAGCAGAGGGAATCACAACTACGCATACCGACTGAGAGGCAGGATATCAATAATAACACATGGCGCTCTTCCTGCGTTGCGCTCTTTACTGATCAGATCCGCGATATGGAAGGTGTGGGAATTTGTCGGCAGAGTTTATGGTCCTCGGTCGGTTGAGCATACGATAGGCTTGTTAGGGAAATCTGTACTGTGGGCGGTTGGTAATTGATCTGGTGTACAACTGATTGCTGTTTTGCAGGCTTTGAGCAACAGAACAGATGTATAGTAATTCTTACAATATAACCACTTCAATACCGGAAACTTTACCCCCTTCCTGCCCAGGCCAATTTTCAGCTTTTAACGCTGTCACACTTTGAATGCCAATTACGCGGTCGTGCAACACTGACTGTACCCATAAGAAATTGTGTGTGCTCCAGTTTTAGTAAATCTCCCCCATGAAGGGTTGCCACCTTTTCTTCAAGCCAAACCCGAACACTTTAGTGGCACAGGGCAATTTTTTTTTCATAGTATACATTATAAGAGCTGCACAATTAATCGTCAAATATCGTTATCGAGATCTTGACTAAAGTGTTACCCGATTCTTTCTATGCAAAGAATTCTCTCTGCTCTTCTGAAGCCACAGCCCTCAAAAGAAAGGAAGAGAAAAACTAGGCAGTCTGCCAAGAATCAAAACATTCTTTATCTATGAACTTAAGTATAAACATTGTAACAATTTGTCAATGGAATAGACTTTTTTCTGACATTTGTTGGTTTCAAGTTAAAATCATTTTTTTTTTTTGCTAGAAAATTACTTGGAACCCCCAAACATATATATATATATATATATATATATATATATATTAGACACCCTAGAGAATAAAATGGTGGTGGTTGGCAATATTTTATGTCACACTGTATTTGCGCAGCGGTCTTTCAAATGCAATTTTTTTTTAAATTACTTTAATAAATTAAAAAATAAATAAATAAATAACCAGCAAAGTTAGCCATTTTTTTTTTCTTTTGTATAATGTGAAAGATTTTACATTGTGAAAATTGTGATCTGTTTATCCTAAGCAAAAAAATCGTGATTCTCATTTTGGCCAGAATCGTGCAGCTCTAATTACATTATAAGATTATAAAAGACCTTGGGGTACCCCAAGGTGAGTAGTAATGTAGCATGCTGCAGTGAACAGTGGGTGTGACCAAACTATTCTTGCTGTTGTCATCGCCCCCCCCCCCCCCCCAGTGATGTCGAACCTGCCTCCAAACAGCCTCCCACAGCTTCCAGACGACAACTGGATTTGTGTCTTGGATAATTGGGAAGCCACAGCCCAGTCTGAATAATGTGTTTCAGGCAGACTGAAACCCGGACACGTGATTCAAAACCCGGACTGTCTGGGTGAATCCTGGACAGGTGGCAACCCTAACCCCATGGTGGTATGATAGGAAGGCTGACGTTACTTGGCCTGCTGTTGCGGTTCTTGCCTGTGTACTGAATGCCGTGTAACTCTCTTACAGCTCTGAGCTACAAATCCATTCTGAACATTAGTGACCAGAAGGCCCGGCTGTCCGCTTTACACGACTACCTCACCTTCCGTAGTTACATCCAGGGCTACACTTTCTCCCAGGCCGACGTAGATGTGTTCAGGCAGCTGGCAGAACCCCCTCCGGACCATTACTTCCACGTGGTTCGATGGTACAGGCACATAGCGGCGATCTCGTCTGATGCCACAGCACAGAGCACCTCAAAAAACGCACACTCATGTGAGTAATCCGAGTGTTGGCATGCCTGTGTGGGTTATCGGTGTGTTGGCATGCCTGTGTGGGTTATCGGTGTGTTGGCATGCCTCTGTGGGTAATCGGTGTGTTGGCATGCCTGTGTGGGTAATCGGTGTGTTAGCATGCCTGTGTGGGTAATCGGTGTGTTAGCATGCCTGTGTGGGTAATCAGTGTGTTGGCATGCCTGTGTGGGTAATCGGTGTGTTGGCATGCCTGTGTGGGTAATCGGTGTGTTGGCATGCCTGTGTGGGTAATCGGTGTGTTGGCATGCCTGTGTGGGTAATCGGTGTGTTGGCATGCCTGTGTGGGTAATCGGTGTGTTGGCATGCCTGTGTGGGTAATCGGTGTGTTGGCATGCCTGTGTGGGTAATCGGTGTGTTGGCATGCCTGTGTGGGTAATCGGTGTGTTGGCATGCCTGTCTGAGTAATCGGTGTGTTGGCATGCCTGTGTGGGTTATCGGTGTGTTGGCATGCCTGTGTGGGTAATCGGTGTGTTGGCATGCCTGTGTGGGTTATCGGTGTGTTGGCATGCCTGTGTGGGTTATCGGTGTGTTGGCATGCCTCTGTGGGTAATCGGTGTGTTGGCATGCCTGTGTGGGTAATCGGTGTGTTGGCATGCCTGTGTGGGTAATCGGTGTGTTGGCATGCCTGTGTGGGTAATCGGTGTGTTGGCATGCCTGTGTGGGTAATCGGTGTGTTGGCATGCCTGTGTGGGTAATCGGTGTGTTGGCATGCCTGTGTGGGTAATCGGTGTGTTGGCATGCCTGTGTGGGTAATCGGTGTGTTGGCATGCCTGTGTGGGTAATCGGTGTGTTGGCATGCCTGTCTGAGTAATCGGTGTGTTGGCATGCCTGTGTGGGTTATCGGTGTGTTGGCATGCCTGTGTGGGTAATCGGTGTGTTGGCATGCCTGTGTGGGTAATCGGTGTGTTGGCATGCCTGTCTGAGTAATCGGTGTGTTGGCATGCCTGTGTGGGTAATCGGTGTGTTGGCATGCCTGTCTGAGTAATCGGTGTGTTGGCATGCCTGTGTGAGTAATCGGTGTGTTGGCATGCCTGTGTGGGTAATCGGTGTGTTGGCATGCCTGTGTGGGTAATCGGTGTGTTGGCATGCCTGTGTGGGTAATCGGTGTGTTGGCATGCCTGTGTGGGTAATCGGTGTGTTGGCATGCCTGTGTGAGTAAGCTGTGTGTTGGCATGCCTGTGTGGGTAATCGGTTTGTATAGCTGGACGCACACACTACTGACTTTCTTAGATGTGATTGTTGTAGATACAATATATAAAATGTTGATGTCTAGAATCCACTTGTATGACGAGGATGTTTTCTGTTGATTGGATCAGAACGTTTATGGAAGAAGTCTCCTCATACTTCTCTTCTGTTCCTCCATTCCGCCAGGGGACACAGTGGATGTAGCGCTTTGTCACATTTTGATGGGACGTGGATGCAAAAATAGCATGGCTGACAACTTGTCCCAACTGCTGTTTGACCACATTGCTCAGTAGAGGACAAATCGCTAGCTAATTGTGATTGACAGCACTGCAAGCATGCAGCCAAGACCAGCGCTGTCACTGCTTATGCAGGGAGAGGGAACCTGTCTGCAAAAATATCTGGAACACATAACACAGGCCTGACCAATAGGGGGGCTTACAACAGAGGGGGGCGGTAACAACTGAGCTCAACTTGAGCTCCACAATAGGAATGCCCTCAAATCAGGAAGGGATATCATTATATGGGGAATCATTCAGCTTTTCTTTTTTTAAATTGTATAGTTTAAAGTAGTTGTAAACCTCAGACATGAAATATGACTAAAGTATATCCCTCCTATAGTGTGTGTTAGTCTCAATCCAGAGCACTAAGTGTCGTTTCTGCCTGATGCTTTGTTCCTCTGCTATCTGAATGAGTCACTTCTGACGAGTTTCCTTGACACCAAGAAAAAAAAAAAAAAGGTGACAGGGGAGGGAGCTCCTGCACACAACCTATGATTGACAGCCTCAGAGATGTATTTTAATACGGTGGACCTTTAAGGGTGTTATAACTTAATTTGAACGTCACTATAAGTGATAACAAAACAACAAGAGGGCACAAAAGCCTAGTGCAGGGATATGCAATTAGCGGACTTCCAGCTGTTGCAGAACTACAATTCCCATTAGGCATAGCAAGACTCTGACAGCCACAAGAATGACACCCAGAGGCATGCTGGGACTTGTAGTTTTGCAATAGCTGGGGGTCTGCTAATTGCATATCCCTGGCCTAGTGCATTATCTCCAGCGCTTTAATAGGGGATACAAAAATACATACTATACTCACAAGCAAAGAAGAATGGGGGGCATAACTTAAAAAAAAAAAACACAACACCCAGAAGTCCGCTTTTCAACCTCAACGAATTGTGTGGCTGACAGAATCAGCGGATGCGTTTTTGGGAGTCTGGCCTGCTTCCTCAGGGCGGTGGCTCACTGTAAATGAAACCTGGTAAAAGAAAGAGGGAACTTTCATAAAGAACAGGAGTTTGTTCTGCTTTTGGGGGTTCTTTGTTTTACTCTTGCCATATACATTACATACAATCTCTATTCAGTCTTCTTTTAGATGTACCAAAATGTTTGGGCGTACCTAAATAGTCACTTCAATTGTATCCAGTCAGTTAGGCCATCAGACTATGTGGGAGATTTACTAAAACTGAAGCACTCAGAATCTGGGGCAGCTGAGCACGGTAGCCAATCAGCTTCTAACTTCAGCTTGTCCTAAGCTAAGCTTTGACAATAAAACCTGGAAGCCGATTGGTTACTATCCAGAGCTGCACCAGATTTTACACCCTCCAGTTTTTATAAGTCTCCCCCCCTATGTGTCTCATATATCAAATGGAGATTTTACTTTTCAAATGAAGTCACTGTGGCCATTTATTTAACGCAGTTATTTTTCTTCTGCAGGCAAAGGGAGACGTACACAACCTCCGTGGTCGCCCCCAGACGCATCGGAGCAACCCAAACTGCGCCTGTACAACAGTCTAACTCGGAATAAGGTACAAAATGCTGTGTTTGTGTTCTTAAAGTGGTGTTCCGGCCGAAATTATACTTTTTAAATAAAAATCCCCCTATAATACACAAGCTTATTTGTATTCTAGTAAAGTTAGTCTGTAAACTAAGGTCTGTTTTGTTAGTTTATAGCAGTAGTTTGTTATTTTATAAACTTACAGCTGTCCGTGGCCATCTTAAGTGTGGGCATCTGAAGCCAGACTGTACTTCTTCCTGGATCTCATCCTTGCAGATCTCACACATGCTCAGTGCAGCACAAGCAGTGTAATAGGTTTCAGGTCAGGTTTCCATAGCAACGGCAGTTTCAAAGGAAGTTGCCGCCCCTTCGCAGAAGGCATTGCAAACAGGAAATGGTGCGATGGGCCGCGGCCAGGGAGGAGGAAGTGAAAAATGAATACAGCAGATATACAGTAGGTGCTGAGAAAAAAAATTAAAAAATATCCAATTTGTTTACAGTGCACAGTTTAGTGAGGGATGCTGAAGAGTTGTAAAAGTGGGTGGAGCTCCACTTTAAAAACGTTCAAAAAAAAAAAAATGGGAGGGAAATGTGATACATTTTTCACAAATCTTTGTCAAAGATTTGGGTAGAGAAACAGGAGGGTGTGTGGGGACAAGGGGACAGTGGCTGATGTTGACCCCATAACGTTCCCACCCTATGAATAGCTGGACTATCTCGGTACTGATTGACAACAACATACAAATTATGTAAAAAAAGGATTTATTACATATAGAAAAATACATAGTATACTTATTAAAATTGAAAAAACTGAAGCTCAGGATTTCCCCAAGGAATATCTGTTATTACAAGATATAGAATGGTCTGGGTCTCGACTAGTTTCGAGTTGTTACCGCTTCCTCAGGAGGACCAATCTATGAAACAGATAATACAATATAACACAAACGTAATAGGTTCAATGATCATAATACAGCGTGTGAGAAAAGGGAAGTAAACAAGATTTGGGTGGTCTGACTCTTTACACTCACAATCAAGCTATATTTAGGAGTTTATCCAGGATGCTAGAAGGCCAGAATTGTAGTGTAATGCTGTTTCCTCACTCCAGAATCACACTGTGGCAGTGATCTTCTTACTGTGTACACATTGGAGTTGATTTACTAAAACTGGACAGTGCAAAATATGGTGCAGCTCTGCATAAAAACCAATCGCCTTCTAGTTTCCTTTTTTTTTTTTTTTTTTTTTTTATTTATTTATTTATTTTTTAAAAATATATTGGTTGAATTTTTGCAAAGAAATACAAAAGTATTGGATAACAAATAGTTGTACATAGTGATATACAATGTTTAGTTAAGTAGTCTGGGTTTGCCATAAAATGAACAGTAGTACATTTAGTTGTCTCGAGAAATAAGCAGAAACATTAACAATAACCAAACATGAACACTCTAAAAAAAGGGGGGGGGTGAGATGTGTTATACTTTCCTTTAATAGTCTTAGTGATTGGTTTTATATAAGGGTACTTCCCTTCCGCTTCTTAAATTATAGTTGAGTATAGGTAACCGCATCCGTCCCGTCACCCCCTTGGGAGCAAACTGTGGCGAAACGGGCGCTGGTGACCATCTCAGGAGCCTTCTCCGATGTTTCCGGGGGGGAACACGTCAGAATTATTTAAGACTGTTAGGTATATGATAGTAGGGATAGGTCAAGAGTGAAACAGAATTTTCTGGAAGTTTAGCTCTCTAATGATATGGCCCGTGAGCAGGGCCTTTGTGTCGTAGCCAAGGTTAACTGGAGATACTTGTGAAGCTATGACAACTAAAAGATGGACTTTCAAGGCACACAGATATACTATCTATAAAAGTGTAAAAATGTTTTTATTTTGTTGTGATCTACAAAAAATAGAAGCAATTAATACAAGTAATACAATCCATAGAGCAAAAATATTTGCATATAGTTAATATTTTCTACCCTACATACAACCAAGATACCACCTAATGTTATACATGTATGCAATAAAGCATCCAGAAACGGGTGGGGAACGAATTCCCAAGCCGGTGTTACGATTGTGGATGTGAAATAGCAAGTTGTGGGTCAGATTGTAAGTCCGGGTAGGTATGTTCTTAATAGCGTTGAGCTACTGATGTACCTACAGTGTCACCCTGTCTTTAGGTACACATTTATTTGGGAATTACTCAAATCAGTTAACTGGAGATAGTCAGTCAGATGGTTGGTAAGTTTGTCCGGACTGTCAGTGTTAGAGTCATGTCAGGAGGTGTTCTTTGGATGAAGGTGTTTTGCCGCGCCTGACCATTGTAGCCATGGTTGCCACGAGGAAAATGTTTTGTGATAGTTTCCTCTGCTAGAGGCCATCATGAGTTCGTAACTGCAGTGTGTGTTTGCCATTTCAAGGGTGTTCGCAATAGTGGGGGTTGTGACCAATTTCCACAGGCGATTGATGCTGAGTCTGGTTGCTAAAAGGGTGTGTGTGATTATTATTCTTAGGGGGTTAGGGATGACTTCTATTGTTATGCCCCGTACACACAGTCGGATTTTCCGCCGGAAAATGTGTGATAGGACCTTGTTGTTGGAAATTCCAACCGTGTGTGGGCTCCATCACACATTTTCCATCGGATTTTCCGACACACAAAGTTTGAGGGCAGGATATAAAATTCCGATCGTGTGTACACAAATCCGACAGACAAAGTGCCACGCATGCTCAGAATAAATAAAGAGATGAAAGCTATTGGCCACTGCCCCATTTATAGTCCCGACGTACCGCGTTCAGAATGATGGGATTTTCCAACAACTTTGTGTGACCGTGTGTATGCAAGACAAGTTTGAGCCAACATCCGTCGGAAAAAATCCTAGGATTTTGTTGTCGGAATGTCCGAACAAAGTCCGACCGTGTGTACGGGGCATATGATTTATGAGCGCCAGTGCAGGGGAGAAGGGGATGTGGCAATTGGAGACAATTCCAAAAGAGACTATTTTGGTAGGAGTTAGGTACCAACTTTGAGAGAACTTTTGGGATAGTTCCCATAGGGCTGAGCAACAGGTAGATTGGTATATCAATTTGAATGCTTTTAGCCATTGTTCCTCAGTGAAGGAGTCTCCCAAGTCCGTTTCCCAGTGTAGATGTGAGGTATGTTTAATAAAGTTCTTTTTCTGGTGTAAGGTGTTGTAGAGTAATGAGATACCTTTTTGTGTAGGGGATGAGTGGGTTAAAAAGGACCATGTGGTGGAAGGTAAGGAGTATATTGGTTTTGGTTTGGGTCGGGAGGATATGCAATGGGTTACCCGTAGGTGAGTAAAATATTCAGAGGCGGGGAGTGCAAACTCTTTTCTCACTTGGGAGAAGGTTTTTAATTTGATATTGGAGAACAGGTCTTGAATGTGAAGGATACCTTTGCTAGTCCACTGGGATAGCAAGAGGTCTGATGTTAGTTGTGTGAGAATATGGTTTGCAAGGAAATGCTATTTCTGTAATTGTTTTCCATGCACATGCTGAGGCTTTCATTGTAGGGGAAAGAGCATTCGGTATATTGATGCCTAAAGGGATCCCTAAAGTCCAAGTTTTTATGTCTGATCTGATAAGTGAAGAGAATTCTATTTGTGGTTGTTAGGGGTAAGACTAAACCATTCTCATATTTGCGTTAGTATGGTGGCTTGGTAGTAATCTGCGAAGTCTATGTATCCTGATCCTCCTGCTAATCTATGTTTGATAAGTTTTGAAAGGGCACTTCGGGGTTTCCTACCTTGCCAGATGAACTTCTTTAGGATGGTTTGTAGGGACTTAAAATAGGATTGAGGTATCGGGACGGGTATTGTTCTAAAAAGGTAGAGCAATTGTGGGAGGTGATTCATGTTAAATGATGCTAGTCTCCCTGACCATGATAGTTCGTGTCGTGCTAGTTTTTGTAGGTCAGCCTGCAGCTTTTTGGTAAACGTTGTATAGTTAAACGTGAAAAGATGTTTAGCTGATTTGGTGAGCTGAATGCCTAGATATGAGATACTTTTTTTGCCCAGATGTAAGGGGCCTGAGATTGTAGTAGATGTGTAGTCGTAGCATCTATACCTAGGTTGAGTATGAATGATTTGGTTTCATTTATTTTGTAGTACGATATCTTGCTGAACCGTATGAGATTGTCTTGAATTGCTGCTAGGGAAGAGGTTGGGTTGGTGACCATTAGGATGACATCGTCGGCAAATAAACTAATTTTATGTTGGGATCTATTGATTGTGAGGCCAGAGATGTGGGGGTTGGTTCTGAAGTGTTCTGCTACACTTAGTAGTTCTGCTAGTAGAGTAAAGATCAGGGGCGATAATGGACATCCCTGGCGTGTGCCGTTTGTTATTTGGAATAATTGGGATAGCATTTCAGAGGAGTATACTTTTGCAGAGGGTTTTGTGTATAGGGCTAGGACAGCTTGCAGAATGTTTCCCTTGAAGCTGAATTTAAGAAGAACTCTGTGGAGATAAGTCCAGTGATTCCTGTCGAACGCCTTCTCTGCAACCAAAGACAGAAGCAGAGAAAACGTTCCGTTGGACTCAGCGTGGTGATTAATATCTATAAGCCTTCTGGTAGCATCAGGCGCTTGGCGACCCATGGTGAAACCGGATTGATCACGGTGAATTAGGGTGGGCAGTATGTTATTTAGTCAGGTGGCAATGGCTTTTGCGTATATTTTTTAATAAAGATTTAGTAAAGAGATTGGCCTAAAATTTTGGGGAGTAGTCGGTTCTTTCCCTGGCTTTGGGAGGGTGATTATCATTGCCTGTAACATTTCACGAGGGAATGAAGAAAAGGAAGCTGCTTCATTATATAGGGTAGTCATATGTTGAGTGAGTATGGGAGAGAATTGCTTATAATATTCACTAGTCAGTCCATCAGGATCTGGGGCTTTCCCTGTTGGGAGAAATTTGATGACAGATTGTAGTTCTGAGGTCGTAAAAGGTGCTTTCAGGGAGTCAAGTTGTGTTTCATTTAGGGTTGGGAGGTTTACATGGTTTAGAAAGGCATCAATGTCGTCAATAGAGGATTGGTGAGTCAGGGCATCAAGTTTAATGTTGTATAGGTCACTGTAATATGAACTGAAGGCGTCAGCAATGTCTTGGGGATTTAGCAATTTTTCTTTTGTGTGAGGGTGAATTAGGTAGGCTATTTTGGTTCTTGCTTGATATCCCCTTAGGCGTCTAGCTAGAGCTTTCCCCGCCTTATTTGAGATGGAGTAAGCCATAGCCTTCAATTTGCGCTGTGTTTTTTCAAAGAAGTGCAAGAGAAGGGTTCTAAGCTCTTGCCTTCGGGATAGAAGCTTAGCTGAATGTATGGCCTGTGGACTTGATTTGTTGTTTTTTGCGAAGTCTGCTATGGCAGTCGGAAGGTAGTCTTAGTCGCTGCGTCCTTTCTTTTTTCATAGGAGAATTCATTTGTATTAATACACCTCTTATAAAATACCTTGTGTGTATTCCATACCATGCTGTAGTCAGGTACCGAGCCCACGTTGTTAGTGAAGAATTCAGAGAGTAGAGTGGTGATCTCTGCAGAGTATGTTGGCTGTTGCAGTAGAAAATTGTCTGCTCGCCAGAGATTGGTTTTAGATTGTGGTGGGGAGTCTGCAATTGAGATGCTGATGGGAACGTGGTCCGACCACAACATGGTATGGATAGTCAAGGAAGTGGCCTTTTGAAGAAGCCACTTATCTGCGAGAAAAAGATCAATTCTTGAATATGTTTTATGAAGTGGGGAAAAATATGGGTAATTTTTCTCAGACCCGTGGTGGCATCGCCAAATGTCAAATATGTCTTGGTCAAGTAGAAATTTTTTCAGAGGGGATTCGCGTCTCTTGGACGTTGTAAATGAGTCCATGTGAATATCTGGTACCAGGTTGAAGTCACCACACATAATCACATGGCCTCTTTGGATGGGTTTGATGGATTGCATGAGGCGCTTGAGAAAGCGCATTTGGTGGACATTGGGTGCATATAGGTTTATCGGGGTATAGGAAACCTTGTTAATAGTGCATTGTAGTATAATATACCGACCGTTCGGGTCTAGAGTGACCTGATGGGACTGGAAGGTCCCTGTGTCCTTGACTGCAATTAGGACTTCTCTTTTTTTGGAGAAAAAGGAAGCCTGGAAGATGTGTGGGAAACGTTTGTTGGCGCATTTAGGAGTTGCGGATGAGTAGTGAGTCTCTTGGACACATAGAATGTCACAGTTGGTGTCTTGGCAGTTTTCCATAGGGAGTGGCGCTTGGCAGGATGGTTGAGTCCATTTGTGTTTAAAGATAGGATGTTGAGTGACATAGTTTGTGGAAATGATCAGTGTTAAGTATGAAGGGACTTACAGTTAGTTGGTTCTGGTAGAGGTGTTCCGGTTGATGCTCCTGGTTCTTCTGCTGTGATGAAGTGGATCCGGATATGAGATATCTGAGGAGCTTCACGGTGTTGCTGGAGAGCTAAACTGTGTATAGGTACAACAAAAAAAGAAAGAAAGACAAAAGGGAAGAAAAAAAAAAAGTCAACTTAAAAGAGCTGGATAGTATTTGAAGGTGTGTTTTTATGGTATAACCTATGGCGGATCGAATAATCTGAGGATATCGAATCTGCAATGTGGGGAGAACAGTCAGTGTCAACAATTGTTAAACAGATCTATAAGATATCTATATGTCAGTAACCCGGGAGAGAAAGGTGTACATCTGAAAGGCCCATCCACTGATTTGAGGTCGCAGGTGTCATTCATGGTTCTTCTGCTGGTTTGTGACGGTTGTATGGAGATTTGCATTGTGGCAAAGAAAGGCTGGAGTCCTGCGGTTGGTCTAGAATAATACCCCAGGTGTATAAGAGTTTCAGTCCTCCTGTAAGGGTGGATATAGTATGATAGGCGACATTTTTTGTGATTAGCAGGGCTGCTGGGTATCACCATTTGTATTGAATTGTATGATTGTGCATGGCCTTGGTGACGGGACTTAGTTGTCTGCGTCGTCGCAAGGTGTATTTAGAGAGATCTGGATATAGCTATATGGTGCAGGAAGGGTTCCAGCTGACCTGGCAGCCGCCAGAAGCATTTCTTTAGCGCGGAAAAAATGTACTCTCATAAGCGCATCTCTGGGTACTGAGGCAGCTAGATGAGGCGGTTTGGAAATTCTGTGTATGCGATCTATAGAGATTTCAAGGATAGCATGCATGAGGTTATTCATATATTTTGGAAACTCAGCAGGTAGTATTGATTCAGGTTATTGCGGCGAGAACGGTCTTCCAAATCTGCCAATTTAGCCTTGATCCAGGACTGCTCATCTATCACCTCATCATATGCGTCCACAAGATCATTCACAGTTGTGGTGCATTCCTCCATTGTGTCTTCTATACAAGAGATCCTGTTTCCCAAATTGTTAATGTCTGAGGAGAATTTGGTAAGGAGGGAGGACAGATCTGACATCAGGGATGTCTGGAGTGATAGGAGCATGTCCTTTAAAATCGTGTCTAGTACAGGTTGTCCTGTGGTAGGAAAGGCAGCTACCGAGGATTGAAGGGCCTGGTTTGACTGGAGAGGATTACATAGACAGGCCGCACTGTGCTCTGGGGATGAGGGATCATCAAGCCTCATACGGGCCTTAGCAGGGCTCCCTGAATGTGGGCTTCCTCTGGCCGAGTGATCGGGAGATAGGGGCAGCAGTTGGGGCTCTTGTTCTCCCTGTAGATCATCAGGGAGATCCGTTTATGAGGACCGTGCTGCAGCCGCGGCCACGGCCACGCCGGCATGATTTTGGGCAGCACTGACCTTAGGTGCAATGCCTTAAGGAAGAAGGCTGTCAGCTTTTTCGGCCGGTTGTCTTCTTTCCTCTTTCGGGACATGATGCAGGAGGGTGTCCTGTGTGTTAGGAGGCTGGATGGCTGTAGATTCTCTATGGATGTTGGCCGCCGTCGCTCCAGAGCTCTCCCCAGTGTACGGAGCTCTTAGTCTAAGCGGCCATCACGCTCGCCGGCAGACCACGCCCCTAGCTTCCAGTTTCTTTTTGTCAAAGATTAAAGTAGATCTATGGGCAAAACTTATTTTTTTTTTAAATTTCGGTAGAGCAAGGGAGGGTTATAACCCCTGTCAGATTTTTTTTTTTTCACCAATTGTGTCTCATTGCGGAGATTTCCCTTCACTTCCTGTCCCATAGCCAAACAGGAAGTGAGAGGAAATCTCTGCAAATAAAGAATTTCTTGGGGACTCCCAGGCTCCGGCCAATCCCTGCGCTGGAGCCCGCAAACTCAGAAATAACTCTGGGAGACATGTCGCCGGTCACAGCGGTGTGCGGGGACCACTGCACCGGCTTTGATCTAGCGATGCATACTAGCTCATTATGCCTTTTGTCTTGCAGGTTTTTTTTTTTTTGTATGTTTTTTCAGAGTTTACAACCACTTTAAGGGAGGTGTTAAAGTGAACATTTGCTTTTATTTCTCCCATAGGAAGTGTTTGTTCCACAAAATGGCAAAAAGGTCACATGGTATTGCTGCGGACCCACTGTATATGACGCCTCACACATGGGACATGCAAGGTATGTATCTAAGCCACTTACATGGTTTTTATAATCTTATAGTATTGCTAAAATTCCATATAGTTTGTGGTCTATCTGCAGTTATCCTCACCTGCAAACAGCGGCAAAAAACTGAAAAACATGCACTGACACATGCTGTTAGAAGGCATGTTGTGCCTCATTCCCTTAGAAGTGACTGCAACACCGAAGGTTTAGGAATCCAAGATTATGGATTTCATACAGAAGCTCAATGATAACAAGCCAACATGTTTCAGGGGCTGTTACCGTTTTCCTCCTGAAAATAAGCCCTACCCTGAAAATAAGACTTAGCGTGATTTTCTGGGATGACTGCAATATAAGCCCTACCCGAGAATAAGCCCTAGTTAAAGGCCTTGTAAAATCATGTAATCCGTTCTGTATAAAGAGTTTATATTAAAGCGGAGGTTCACACAAAAAATGAACCTCTGCTTTTCGGAACCCTCCCCCCCTCCGGTGTCACATTTGGCACCTTTCAGGGGGGAGGGGGGTGCAGATACCTGTCTAAGACAGGTATTTGCACCCACTTGTGGCATAGACTCCCATGGGAGTCTATGCCTCTTCCCGTCCCCACCGCGCTGTCTGCTGGGACACACACGGGTCCCAGAGACAGCGGGGACCAGTTAGGAAGCGCAGCGCGACTCGCACATGCGCAGTAGGGAACCGGGAAGTGAAGCCGCAACGCTTCACTTCCTGATTCCCTTACAGAGAATGGCGACGGCAGCACCCGAGGACCGAGGGACGATTCGGTCTCGGGTGCCGACATCGCTGGACCCTGGGACAGGTGAGTGTCCTTATTTTAAATGTCAGCAGCTGCTGTATTTGTAGGTGCTGACTTTTACAAAAAAAATTTTCGTGGGACTCCCTCTTTAAGTGCAGTGTGTCTCCTTGTGTAACTTTATTGTGGAAAATACCTTATGTACAGTGCCGCTGGGCACTCAAGTAACCCGCCGGAGCTCTTCTCCTCTCTTCCCAGCTGACATCAGCAGTCCCTCCCTCTGCAGTGCTCAGAGCGGGTTGACGTCAGCCGGGATCTCGGCCCCTTCCTTTATAGTGCTCAGAGCGGCTGACGTCAGCGGGGATCTGGGCCCCTTCCTCTGCAGTGCTCGGAGCGGCTGACGTCAGCGGGGATCTGGGCCCCTTCCTCTGCAGTGCTCGGAGCGGCTGACGTCAGCGGGGATCTGGGCCCCTTCCTCTGCAGTGCTCGGAGCTCCGGCGGGTCACGAGAGCACCCAGCGGCGCTGTAAATAAGGTATTTTCCACAATAAAGTTGCACAAGGAAATACGCTATACATTATATCATCTTTTTACAGGACGGACTACATGATCTTACAAGGACTTTAACTAAGGTTTATTTTCGGGATTACAGAATTTCATAATGCTGACTCCTGAGCTGACAGGGGGAGAGGGGAGCAAAGACAGGGGACACAGGAACTTTTCTGTACATAAATAAATAAGACATCCCCTGAAAATAAACCCTAGTGTGTTTTTTGTAGCCAAAATTAATAAAAGACCCGGTCTTATCTTCGGGGGAAACACAATACATTCCCCCCCTTCATCATGGCTTCAAGTGATGGTTTACATCGAGTGTCGAACTCATAAGGGTTAAGGTTTAATCTCCCTATATTTTGCCTTCCCTGTTTCCTTTTTTGCCCCCTCATTATCATACTTACAACTCAGCCAATCAGAGGAAGCCTTATACGCATTGATAATAATACAGAGCTCTCCTGAATAGGTGAGAAGTATTCATACCGACTTGATTTTGTTCTGACAGCAGACGGGAAGTCACCCATAGTGCTGCAGAACACAGCGCCACACACTGTACGTAGCCGATACTACAACATTATAATACAACGGTCACATCACTTAGCAATGGAAATAGGACTGCTCTTCTCACTTTGGACTGTCACTTGACCTCTGCTCTCTGAATTCACTGCATCATCTTTTATACACTTTGGTTTGGCCTTTCTTTCAGATCCTATATTTCTTTTGATATCCTGCGAAGAGTTTTAAAGGATTATTTTAAATATGATGTTTTTTACTGCATGAATATCACAGATATAGATGATAAGGTGAGTACTTTATTTGTCTCATGCCTAAATGTATTTATATGACCTGGCGGTCGGGGAACAATTGTAAAATGAAGCGTTTATAGAAATAATTATTAACCTTTTTAAATTCTAAAATGTTATTAAAACCCAGGGATGCCACTATTATCGGGCATCTGTCACTGGAGTGGCAATATCCTCGGATGAACAACGGGCTGCATTTTCTGAAGTGTGCTATGAAAGAATCATGGATAAATCTGGCCTGTTCTTTTAAGCCGGCCATAGATGGATCGAATCTCGTCTGGCTCAGCAGGGACTGGCTGAGATTTAATTCATCTATGGGCAGGCTGGTTGTGCTGAAGTCGATCCATCGATCGACTTCAGTACAACCAGCCTGTCAAATTTTTTGCATATGATCACTGCCGGCAGCTATAGCCGCCAGCAGGGACCATTGTGTTATGCTGGCAGGGAAGGCCGAGAGAACACAATAGCTCTGCGGGAGGGATTCTCCCATTAACAATGACTGCGTTGATGGGGGAATTGAGTAATTTCCTTTTCTTCCACCCATGGAAATTGCATATTATATGGCCTGGTTTAGTAAGAGGAGTCTCGGAGGAGTGTAGCACACAGATTTATTTAAAAGAGCGCAGGAAGGAGTTGCGGCACAGGTTGACATCAGGAGCAAGAGAGGAGACACTGTAGAGACTGACACCAGGGCCCAAAGAGGAGATGCTCCACAGACTGATACCAGGGGCCCAAAGAGGAGACACTGCAAAGAATGACACCAGGGGCCCAAAGAGGAGACATTGCACAGCATGACACCAGGGGCCCAAAGAGGAGACATTGCACAGAATGACACCAGGGGCCCAAAGAGGAGACACTGCACAGAATGACACCAGGGGCCCAAAGAGGAGACACTGCACAGAATGACACCAGGGGCCCAAAGAGGAGACATTGCACAGAATGACACCAGGGGCCCAAAGAGTCGACACTGCACAGAATGACACCAGGGGCCCAAAGAGGAGACACTGCACAGAATGACACCAGGGGCCCAAAGAGGAGACACTGCACAGAATGACACCAGGGGCCCAAAGAGGAGACACTGCACAGAATGACACCAGGGGCCCAAAGAGGAGACACTGCACAGAATGACACCAGGGGCCCAAAGAGGAGACACTGCACAGAATGACACCAGGGGCCCAAAGAGGAGACACTGCACAGACTGATACCAGGGGCCCAAAGAGGAGACACTGCAAAGAATGACACCAGGGGCCCAAAGAGGAGACACTGCAAAGAATGACACCAGGGGCCCAAAGAGGAGACACTGCACAGACTGACACCAGGGGCCCAAAGAGGAGACACTGCACAGAATGACACCAGGGGCCCAAAGAGGAGACACTGCACAGAATGACACCAGGGGCCCAAAGAGGAGACACTGCACAGAATGACACCAGGGGTCCAAAGAGGAGACACTGCACAGACTGATACCAGGGGCCCAAAGAGGAGACACTGCAAAGAATGACACCAGGGGCCCAAAGAGGAGACACTGCACAGACTGATACCAGGGGCCCAAAGAGGAGACACTGCACAGACTGATACCAGAGGCCCAAAGAGGAGACACTGCACAGAATGACACCAGGGGCCCAAAGAGGAGACACTGCACAGAATGACACCAGGGGCCCAAAGAGGAGACACTGCACAGAATGACACCAGGGGCCCAAAGAGGAGACACTGCACAGAATGACACCAGGGGCCCAAAGAGGAGACACTGCACAGAATGACACCAGGGGCCCAAAGAGGAGACACTGCACAGACTGATACCAGGGGCCCAAAGAGGAGACACTGCAAAGAATGACACCAGGGGCCCAAAGAGGAGACACTGCAAAGAATGACACCAGGGGCCCAAAGAGGAGACACTGCACAGACTGATACCAGGGGCCCAAAGAGGAGACACTGCACAGACTGATACCAGAGGCCCAAAGAGGAGACACTGCAAAGAATGACACCAGGGGCCCAAAGAGGAGACACTGCAAAGAATGACACCAGGGGCCCAAAGAGGAGACACTGCACAGACTGATACCAGGGGCCCAAAGAGGAGACACTGCACAGACTGATACCAGGGGCCCAAAGAGGAGACACTGCAAAGAATGACACCAGGGGCCCAAAGAGGAGACACTGCACAGTTTGATACCAGGGGCCCAAAGAGGAGACACTGCACAGACTGATACCAGGGGCCCAAAGAGGAGACACTGCAAAGAATGACACCAGGGGCCCAAAGAGGAGACACTGCACAGTTTGATACCAGGGGCCCAAAGAGGAGACACTGCACAGACTGATACCAGGGGCCCAAAGAGGAGACACTGCACAGACTGATACCAGGGGCCCAAAGAGGAGACACTGCACATACTGACACCAGGGGCCCAAAGAGGAGACACTGCACAGCATGACACCAGGGGCCCAAAGAGGAGACATTGCACAGAATGACACCAGGGGCCCAAAGAGGAGACACTGCACAGAATGACACCAGGGGCCCAAAGAGGAGACACTGCACAGAATGACACCAGGGGCCCAAAGAGGAGACACTGCACAGAATGACACCAGGGGCCCAAAGAGGAGACACTGCACAGAATGACACCAGGGGCCCAAAGAGGAGACATTGCACAGAATGACACCAGGGGCCCAAAGAGTCGACACTGCACAGAATGACACCAGGGGCCCAAAGAGGAGACACTGCACAGAATGACACCAGGGGCCCAAAGAGGAGACACTGCACAGAATGACACCAGGGGCCCAAAGAGGAGACACTGCACAGAATGACACCAGGGGCCCAAAGAGGAGACACTGCACAGAATGACACCAGGGGCCCAAAGAGGAGACACTGCACAGAATGACACCAGGGGCCCAAAGAGGAGACACTGCACAGACTGATACCAGGGGCCCAAAGAGGAGACACTGCAAAGAATGACACCAGGGGCCCAAAGAGGAGACACTGCAAAGAATGACACCAGGGGCCCAAAGAGGAGACACTGCACAGACTGACACCAGGGGCCCAAAGAGGAGACACTGCACAGAATGACACCAGGGGCCCAAAGAGGAGACACTGCACAGAATGACACCAGGGGCCCAAAGAGGAGACACTGCACAGAATGACACCAGGGGTCCAAAGAGGAGACACTGCACAGACTGATACCAGGGGCCCAAAGAGGAGACACTGCAAAGAATGACACCAGGGGCCCAAAGAGGAGACACTGCACAGACTGATACCAGGGGCCCAAAGAGGAGACACTGCACAGACTGATACCAGAGGCCCAAAGAGGAGACACTGCACAGAATGACACCAGGGGCCCAAAGAGGAGACACTGCACAGAATGACACCAGGGGCCCAAAGAGGAGACACTGCACAGAATGACACCAGGGGCCCAAAGAGGAGACACTGCACAGAATGACACCAGGGGCCCAAAGAGGAGACACTGCACAGAATGACACCAGGGGCCCAAAGAGGAGACACTGCACAGAATGACACCAGGGGCCCAAAGAGGAGACACTGCACAGACTGACACCAGGGCCCAAAGAGGAGACACTGCACAGACTGATACCAGGGGCCCAAAGAGGAGACACTGCAAAGAATGACACCAGGGGCCCAAAGAGGAGACACTGCAAAGAATGACACCAGGGGCCCAAAGAGGAGACACTGCACAGACTGATACCAGGGGCCCAAAGAGGAGACACTGCACAGACTGATACCAGAGGCCCAAAGAGGAGACACTGCACAGACTGATACCAGAGGCCCAAAGAGGAGACACTGCACAGACTGACACCAGGGGCCCAAAGAGGAGACACTGCACAGAATGACACCAGGGGCCCAAAGAGGAGATACTGCAAAGAATGATACCAGGGGCCCAAAGAGGAGACACCGCACAGACTGACACCAGGGGCCCAAAGAGGAGACACTGCACAGCATGACACCAGGGGCCCAAAGAGGAGACACTGCACAGACTGATACCAGAGGCCCAAAGAGGAGACACTGCACAGAATGACACCAGGGGCCCAAAGAGGAGACACTGCACAGAATGACACCAGGGGCCCAAAGAGGAGACACTGCACAGAATGACACCAGGGGCCCAAAGAGGAGACACTGCACAGAATGACACCAGGGGCCCAAAGAGGAGACACTGCACAGAATGACACCAGGGGCCCAAAGAGGAGACACTGCACAGAATGACACCAGGGGCCCAAAGAGGAGACACTGCACAGACTGACACCAGGGCCCAAAGAGGAGACACTGCACAGACTGATACCAGGGGCCCAAAGAGGAGACACTGCAAAGAATGACACCAGGGGCCCAAAGAGGAGACACTGCAAAGAATGACACCAGGGGCCCAAAGAGGAGACACTGCACAGACTGATACCAGGGGCCCAAAGAGGAGACACTGCACAGACTGATACCAGAGGCCCAAAGAGGAGACACTGCACAGACTGATACCAGAGGCCCAAAGAGGAGACACTGCACAGACTGACACCAGGGGCCCAAAGAGGAGACACTGCACAGAATGACACCAGGGGCCCAAAGAGGAGATACTGCAAAGAATGATACCAGGGGCCCAAAGAGGAGACACCGCACAGACTGACACCAGGGGCCCAAAGAGGAGACACTGCACAGCATGACACCAGGGGCCCAAAGAGGAGACACTGCAAAGAATGACACCAGGGGCCCAAAGAGGAGACTGCACAGACTGACACCAGGGGCCCAAACAGGAGACACTGCACAGACTGACACCAGGGGCCCAAAGAGGAGACACTGCAAAGAATGACACCAGGGGCCCAAAGAGGAGACTGCACAGCATGACACCAGGGGCCCAAAGAGGAGGCACTGCACAGACTGATACCAGGGGCCCAAAGAGGAGACACTGCAAAGAATGACACCAGGGGCCCAAAGAGGAGACACTGCAAAGAATGACACCAGGGGCCCAAAGAGGAGACACTGCAAAGAATGACACCAGGGGCCCAAAGAGGAGACACTGCACAGACTGATACCAGAGGCCCAAAGAGGAGACACTGCAAAGAATGACACCAGGGGCCCAAAGAGGAGACACTGCACAGACTGATACCAGAGGCCCAAAGAGGAGACACTGCACAGACTGACACCAGGGGCCCAAAGAGGAGACACTGCACAGACTGACACCAGGGGCCCAAAGAGGAGACACTGCACAGAATGACACCAGGGGCCCAAAGAGGAGATACTGCAAAGAATGATACCAGGGGCCCAAAGAGGAGACACTGCACAGCATGACACCAGGGGCCCAAAGAGGAGACACTGCACAGCATGACACCAGGGGCCCAAAGAGGAGACACTGCACAGACTGACACCAGGGGCCCAAAGAGGAGACACTGCACAGACTGACACCAGAGGCCCAAAGAGGAGACACTGCACAGACTGACACCAGGGGCCCAAAGAGGAGACACTGCACAGACTGACACCAGGGGCCCAAAGAGGAGACACCGCACAGACTGACATGATGACATTGGAGCAGAAATGTGCTTTTCCTTTGTTATGTCTACGTGGTATGTTAACTGCAGTTTTTTAATAATGATTTAGTAATGGCCATAGTATATTTTACATGTATTATTACATGATCTATTTTTTGTTTTTTTTGAACTTGTCATTCTGTGAAATACATTTGTTTTCTGCCCATCTTTTTTAATATGCAGATAATTAGACGAGCCAGACAGAACTATTTGCTCCAGCAGTACAAAGAAAACCAGCCTCAGCCGGATGCATTACTGAAGGATGTGAAGACCGCCCTGGTGGTATGTGCGAAGTGTTCTGCAGATGCTTTTTCTGGGGTTATGTGCAGCATTTATCACCCTACATACATTTCTCTTGAAGGCAAATGCCGCAGAACCTCAGCTGATATTTCCTCTAGTGTGGTTAGTGGTTTACAGTGTCAACCTGGGGCAAAATGTGCAGAACATCTCTGCATCACATGTAGATTTCCCCATATCCCTATAAAAATGCTGCAAAGTACAGAAAAAATTCCTGGGGATGCTGCCAGATATCCAGTAAAGCTCCTGACTCCCGGTTGTTGGCTGACCATGCTTGCCTCTCCTGCACTGAAATCCAAGCTGTGTTGTCAGTCCTGTCTGAGTTCTCCCCTGGACTACAGAACTCCTATCCTCATCCCGATTTGTCCCTCTCCACATGCATACATTGAGTTCTTTCCCAGCAAAACAAACCTAATGCCCATGTATCAGTCGGTGGCCCAAATTCATTGGCATAACAATAGCCAGACCACACGGCTCCTGTGAGGCCTGGGGTAGGAAGGGGCCCCATTAGGGAGGTTGATAGGAAACTAAACTGTAAACATTCCAATATAGAAGGGCGTGAAGTCAGACCTCAGGATTGTTCCTACGCAAAGATTTTCCTCCGTGCAGTAAGAAGAATTTGCTTTAAGGCCAAGTTCGCACCTCTCAGTGTAACAGCGGGCGGGGAATTTTTTCCCCACCCCCACTGTCACTTTCTGAAAATGGCATAGCCGTGCGGGGCTCTGCTAACACAGAGGCATCATTAATTCACGGTTTCATTCAGCCACTGTGGCTGACAGCTTGTAGTTCTGAATGGACTGCGAGGTGCTGATGAGCGCTCTTTTAGTTCATTCACGAGCCCTGCAGCTTTCTGCCCATATCTTCAAATGGGCTGTCTGTTGAAGCCTGGTATTGCACCCCTGATACACTGATCACAGATGCAATATCTTCCAGGCTCCTGCAGAAAAAAAAATAAAAAATGCACATGTTTTTTCTCTGCAAAAATATTTGCTTTTATTATTTTTTCAGGAAAGGTGAACTTATCCTTTATGGCAGTCTGCTACAGACTGCCTAATGCAGTAAGAAACCCCAGAATTCAACTTTTATAATATATTGTATGTTAAGAGGGGAAGTGATTTTTACCCTTTTTTTTTTTTTCTTTTTTCTCTTGTTATTTTATTTTTGAATAGAATATTTTGATATGTGTATATAGAGTTTTGGATATTATGTAAATGTTATATATGGACATATGTCTTTGTCCTTAGTTGACTGTTAGGCCCCGTACACACGAGCGGATTTTCCGTCGGAAAAAACTTGGATGGTTTTTCCGACGGAATTCCGCTCAAGCTTGCTTTGCATACACACGGTCACACAAAAGTTCTCTGAACCTTCGACCGTCAAGAATGCGATGACGTACAACACTACGATGAGCTGAGAAAATTAAGTTCAATGCTTCCGAGCATGCGTCGAATTGTTTCCGAGCATGCGTAGGAATTTTTGCGCATCGGAATTTGTACAGACGATCGCAATTTCCGATCGGAAAATAGAGAACCTGCTCTCATTCTTTTGCTGGCGGGAATTCCACCAGCAAAAGTCCGATGGAGCGTACATACGGTCGGAATTTCCGACCAAAAGCTCACATCGGACTTTTGCTGGGGGAATTTCCGATCGTGTGTACGGGGAATAAAGCTGAATTCTAATAAAATAAAAAAATTAATTATAAAAAAAAAACAAAAAAAAAAAAACAGAGCTCTGGATAGCAGTAAGAAGCCCAGAGGGTTTTAACCCTTTTATCCAAAACTAAATCAGTTTTGTCTTGGTAAATACTTAAAGGCTAACAATGACATATCCAGATTTTATAGACACATTCTTCTAATTGGTAGGTTTTCATTTTTGGTTTGTATTTAATTTAAAGAAAGATTACTATCTCTAATGGCCTGTACACACGATCCAAATATCGTACGAAAACGGTCATCCAAGGAAGGATCCTACGATATTCGAATCGTGTGTACACTACTTTCGACAGCCAATTACGACTGTTCATTATTCGATCGGACATACACGAAAATGTTCCTCGTACGATTCCAGATCGTACGATTTTCGTTTAGTCAGTATAGTTGTCGTCCGCAAATACAATACAAATACATTACAACACATGACATCACTTCCGATTTTTTTTTTTTTTTTTTTTGTCTGTCGTACGAGAATTTTCGTGACTTTATTTAGCTATTCAATCTCTACTTGCGACTATTAAGCGAGAACGGTCATATGATCGGTCGTACGATATTCGGATCGTGTGTACGGGCCATTAATCTAGTTACCTGGAGTTCTTTTTATAGTCCTCGATTATATTTCAAACATATTTTCATGTAGCACCAAAGAAGGCACAGAGATGATGTTTCTTTGCTGTATCATTGTGTCACTGCAGCCATTTGTACAAAAGCTGAGTGAGACGACTGACCCGGACAAGAAGCAGATGCTGGAGAAGATCCAGAATGCAGTGACAGCTGCCATCCATCCTCTGGAAGAATCGATCAGTAAATCGGCCTGTCCCGAGGATATTCAGAGTTCTGCACAGGTGGGTCTGGTCCTATGACGTGTCTGCACAGTGCTCTATACAGGTTACTGCTCTCACCATGCACAGAGGATTTTTCCACTTTCTTCCTGGGCATCTTACTTCCATCGCCATATCTGCTGCTTTCAGATACATTACATGTGTACTGTATATAATACTGACCGACTAAAAAAAAACTGCTTGTGATTTTTTTTTTTTTTGCTAGTGTAGAAATATATAAAGCCTGTTGCAGGGATCTGATTTATCTTGAAAGCTTACATCTTTACGGCTCAGTTCACACTGCTGCGTTGCGAATTTAGCGCGAATTGTATCCGAAGAATTCCAGGTATGGCATGTTCTACATCAGTGGTTCTCAACTCCAGTCCTCGGGACCCACCAACAGGTCAGATTTTAAGTATTACCTTGGGGAGTTGCAGACTAGAATACTGCAATCACTGAGCAGCAAGTGATATCACCTGTGATGTATTTCAGCTATCTTGCAAACCTGGCCTGTTGGTGGGTCCTGAGGACTGGAGTTGAGAACCACTGTTCTACATGGTTCCATTGCTCCAGCTTGGGCCAATGTAACTAGGCATTATCCATACCTGGCTGATCCCTCTAGATCAGGGGTCTCAAACTGGCGGCCCTCCAGCTGTTGCGGAACTACAAGTCCCATCATGCCTCTGCCTATGGGAGTCATGCTTGTAAATATCAGCCTTGCAATGCCTCATGGGAATTATAGTTCTACAACAGCTGGAAGGCGGCCAGTTTGGGACCCCTGCTCTAGGAGCTGGAAATCATTGTAGTAGACACTGCTATTAGTGATCTCCCATACTGAACAGCTGCCTGGCTGCATTGTGAACATGGAGGTTGTCCACCCAGGACAGGCACTGTTTGGAGAATGCTTTGCATTATCTCAAAAAATGCCAAGCATTCTCTGATTGGATGAGGCGGGGAGGTGAAATAGGAAAGGGTACTGATAAAGTAACCAAAGGTCGAACTTTAAAGGCATAGAAACAATAGAGAAATAACAAAAATAATATATTCATAATATTTATTGAAGAAAGTTCATTGTATAAACACAGTGTACAGAAAAGATTAAAAAACATGAAAGTGATACAGTTTGTACAATGAGTCTACGCGTTTCGCCTTTAGGCTTCTTCAGGACACGATCAAGGTTCAGAGACGTAACAAAAAAAAAGAAAAAAGAGAACGAATCTCACTATCTGAAATTAGATATATTCCAATTAAAATCAGAAGTCTTACAAAAACATATTACAACGTATTACATTAAACAGCATATGCTGAACTATCCAACAGCAACCAAAAGAAAACAGAAAAATAGCAACAAAAGAGATACCTTCAAGTTGATTAAGCCTCATGTACAAATTCTCAGTAGCTGGAAAATTTCCAAAAGTGTGCAATGCTTATGGCAAACTGTGGAGAAGTAAACGACGTGCGATTGGTTTTAGTAGGCAAGATACAGAACAGTGGATAGCTTATGTAACATATGGGGAACACTGAGGGATAACCTCAGATGGGGAGGTGACATCACGCTCTCTTCCTCATCCAGTCAGAGAAATGTCTGCTAGTGGTAAATATTAAAGTTATGATTTTATAACGTGCAATAAAAACCAAGTGACTGAAAAGGCGACTGACTTGATGTACGCTACATAGACCAATTTAAAAAAAAAAAAATCTATATTTTTTACTTTCTGCTATAAAACATTTCCAAAGTTTAAAAAAAAAAAATCGAATTTCTTCATAAATTTAGGCCAATATGTATTCTGCTACGTATTTTTTGTAAAAAAAAAATAAAAAAAACCCAATATGCGAATATTGATAGGTTTGCACAAAAGTTATAACGTCTACAAACTATGGTGTATATACTGGATTTTTTTTTTTTTAATTTTTTTTTTTTTAATATTAGTAATGGTGGCGTTCAGCAACTTATAGCGGGACTGTGATATTGCGGCTGACTGATACTTTTTACACTTTGTGGGAACCAGTGACACTAATACAGTGATCAGTGCTAAAAATATGCACTGTCACTGTACTAATGACCCTGACTGGGAAGGGTTTAAACATCTAGGGCGATCAAAGGGTTAAGACCCCTTTCACACTGAGGCGTTTTAGTGCGAAAAATAGCGTCTGTAAAGAGCCAAAAACTGACTCCCATGCCTCCCCAGTGTGGAATTCCGAGTGCTTTTACACTGGGGTGGTGCGCTTGCGGGACGGGAAAAAAGTCCTACAAGCAGCATCTTTGGGGTGGTGTAGGAGCGGTGTATACAGAACTCCTACACTACCCCTGCCCATTGGAATGAATAGGCAGCGCTTCTGAAACGTCTGTAAAGTGCCGCAACATGGGAGATTTTAACCCTTTCTTCTGCTGCTAGTGGGGATTAAAAGCACCCCGCTAGCGGCCGAAAAGCGCCACTAAAACGACGGTAAAGCGCTGCTAAAAATAGTGGCGCTTTACCGCTAACTGACCCGCTGCCCCAGTGTGAAAGGGGTCTAAATGTGTGCCTAATCAGTGTTTGTACTGTGTGTGTGTTTTTACTAAGGTGTCTGATGGATTTTATTTCTGCTTAGCAGGGATAGAAAATCCATCACATCCCTGCTGACAGAACAGAGCTCTGTTTTGTTTACATGAGCAGAGCTCTGTTCTGTGTCTATCCTCGCCGATCATCAGGTGCTGGCGAACATCCATTGGCCGGCACATGCTGATTGGCTTGTGCGGTGTCTTTTACGTGATGTGACACAGGAGAGCCGTTGCTGTCATATAACTAAGTTGTGCGGTCGGCAAGCAGTTAATAAATTCCTTCTCTGCTGCTCTTAAAGTGGTGTTCCGGCCGAAATGATACTTTTTAAATAAAAATACCCCTATAATAGACAAGCTTAATGTATTCTAGTAAAGTTAGTCTGTAAACTAAGGTCTGTTTTGTTAGTTTATAGCAGTAGTTTGTTATTTTATAAACTTACAGCAGGCCGTGGCCATCTTAAGTGTGGGCATCTGAAGCCAGACTGTATTTCTTCCTGGATCTCATCCTTGCAGATCTCACACATGCTCAGTGCAGCACAAGCAGTGTAATAGGTTTCAGGTCAGGTTTCCATAGCAATGGCAGTTTCAGAGGAAGTTGCCGCCCCTTCCCAGAAGGCATTGCAAACAGGAAATGATGCGATGGGCCGCGGCCAGGGAGGAGGAAGTGAAAAATGAATACAGCAGATATACAGTAGGTGCTGACAAAAAAATAAAAAAATATCCAATTTGTTTACAGTGCACAGTTTAGTGAGGGATGCTGAAGAGTTGTAAAAGTGGGTGGAACTCCACTTTAAGTAGCACTGCAACAGAATCGGGGTGGATTTAAATCACTAGTAAAAAGGCTTGATTTAAATCAACTCAATTTAAATCATTATTTTAACTGTCATCTCTGTCCCGCAGTGGCTCCTCCTCTGACCTGCTGTTGACTCACCGACAGTCCCATTCACTTTAAAGCGGGAGTCCGGCAAAAATTTTTTTTTTAGATGTCAGCAGCTGCAAATACTGCTATACTATACTTTTAATAATCGTCCCAGGGTCCGCTCGTCTCCCCCCTCCCGAGACCGAACCGTCCCTCAATCCTCGGGTGTTGGTGCCGCCATTCTCAGTGAGGGAGTCAGGAAGTGAAGCGTTGCGGCTTCACTTCCCGATTCCCTACTGCGCATGCGTGAGTCGTGCTGCGCGTTCTCAATGGTCCCTGCTATCTCCTGGGACCTGTGTCTTTCCCAGGAGACAGCGGGGGAGTGTGGGAGGGGGTGTGACTCCCGCGGGAGTCTATTCCCGGAAGTGGGTGCAGATACCTGTATTATACAGGTATCTGCACCCCCCTCCCCCCTGAAAGGTGCCAATTTTGACACCGGAGGGGGGGAGGAATCCGATGAGCCGTAGTTCCACTTTTGGGTGGAACTCCGCTTTAATGGGATGGCTGGTGATGTGAGTGGATGCCCGCTAACCGGCCCTGCCATGATGTATCTGAAATGACAGGTGCTCTTTAAATGTCTAAAAGGCAACCAGATTTGCTTCCAATTGTCACTAATTTGCTTCATAACCCCCCCCCCCCCCCCCCATCACCTCGCTGTCAGAAGTAAACATAACAGGATGTGTGCTGGATGATTGATAGGAGTGCTGTGTTAAGAAAAAAGACATTTCTTGTTTGGTAGTCCATTAATTAATCCTTATTAGTCTCCAAGGAGTGATCTGTGTATATATATTTCTGTAGGACTCTTGTAATAAATGCCATTTCCTTTGCTATGTGTTGTAGGTTTTACTGAAGGAATCGGCAGATTTGCTCTCTGATTGGCTGGATGCCCAAAAAGGAGCAGAAGTGACGGACAACTCCATTTTCTCTGAGCTGCCCAAATTCTGGGAAGGAGAATACCACCAAGACATGGCGGCGCTAAATGTAAGTAAAGTTCCTTTTGTCAGGATATTTCCTGACATATCACTGTGCTATATTGGAAATGCTGGTATTTGGTATTTCTCCCTTGATTACTGCAGGAAATTGAGATTGTAAATGTATATTCGAGACAAATATGAACTTCCTTTATTTAAACTAACTCTGGAGGATTACCTAAATCTGAAGAGTGGAAAATCTCTGGTTCAGTAGTGGGCATTCTCCTGGGCTCAGGTTTAGGGTCACTCAGCAAACAGCCAATCAGCCAGCAGCATATGATGGCCAGGCTGTACATTTGATCAGTAGGTAGACTGGGGGGGGGGGGGCTTGATTTACTAAAACTGGAGAGTGCATAATCTGGTGCAGCTCTGCATGGTAACCAATCAGCTTCCAGGTTTTATTGCCAAAGCTTAATTGAGTACTGAAGTTAGAAGCTGATTGGTTGCCATGCAGAGCTGCACCTGATTTTGCACTCTCCAGTTTTAGTAAATCAATCCCCCCCAGTCTACCTACTGGTCAAATGTACAGCTTGGGCTTCATATGCTGCTGGCTGATTGGCTGTTTGCTGAGTGTCCCTGATCCTGAGCCCAAGAGAATGCACACTAGTGTGTTCTATGAGCCCCGCCCTCTATAGTTCTTAGGCCTCATGTACACCTGACCGTAGCGTTTTCAAGCAGAAAGTCGCGCAATTTTGCTGCGATTTTTGTCACATTTTTTGCTGCGTGTTTGCTGCGATTTTGTACAGGTCAAAAGGTCACCAATGTAAAAAGCAGAAAAACGCCCAACTCTGCCCAAAAAAAAAAAAAGTTTCAGAACTTGTTTGAGCTTCAGGCGTTTTGGAGTAGAGATGTGAACCATCTCCATAGAGAATAATTGATTTTTTTTCCCCCCTCCAGCATTTTGTAGCTTCAGGCTTCAAGCTACAAAACGCTCAGGTGTGAATTAGGTCTCATGTACACGGCTGCCGGTAAACAGACGTTTAGGAGCAGTTGGACATTTTTTTTAACTGCCCCTGAACTCTCCTCTATGTTATCTTATCAGTACATGTACACAAGGTCTTTTTTTAGTCCTTTCTAGGCAGTTGAGTTTAGAAGCTTTTTTTTGGAACGCAAAAAATTAGGTTCAGGACCGATGTTCAGAGGCATTTGAAACGCCAAATGCCTGTAACAGCTTGTAAACACTACTAAACATGGTAACCTGCGTTTAGCAGCGTTTTGTTTACAGACGTTTTTCATTTTAACAAAAAAATAAAAATGTATTTTATTTTTTGGAAAAAGGCTCCTAAATGCAAACGCGTCAAAATGCCGCTAAACACGTCATGCAAATAGACGTTTTTAAATGTTGGGTTCTAGCTGTCAAGTTAAATCGTTCAGGAGAGGTTAAACAACATCCCGTGTACATGAAGCCTTATGCCCCATACACACGGTCGGATTTTCCGGCGGAAAATGTGTGATAGGACCTTGTTGTCGGAAATTCCGACCGTGTGTAGGCTCCATCACACATTTTCCATCGGATTTTCCGACACTCAAAGTTTGAGAGCTTGCTATAAAATTTTCCGACAACAAAATCCGTTGTCGGAAATTCCGATCGTGTGTACACAAATCCGACGCACAAAGTGCCACGCATGCTCAGAATAAATAAAGAGATGAAATCTATTGACGTACGTGTTTTACGTCACCGTGTTTAGAACGATCGGATTTTCCGACAACTTTGTGTGACCGTGTGTATGCAAGACAAGTTTGAGCCAACACCCGTCGGAAAAAATCCTAGGATTTTGTTGTCGGAATGTCCGATCAATGTCCGACCGTGTGTACAGGGCATTAGAGTGATAGGTTGCAGAGTACAAAATGTAACTAGTGAGATGTAAATTACGTTCATAGTAAATTGAAAGGATTTTCCTGAATATTAGCACAGTTGCAATGTTTCCAGAATAGCATTGACATTAAGGATCAGTTCACATATATGTGAATCAAATGCGTTTTTAACCGCATCCAATTTGCTTAACATGTAAATCGGACAGGCTTACAATGGAGATGGAGCCAGTTCACATGTCTGGGGTGGCCGCGGTATGTTTTTTTTTTAATAAAGGGTCCTGTGCGATTTTTGGGTCCGGTTTAGGTGCGAATTCAAGTAAAAATTTGCACCCAAATTCGCACTGAACCAGTGAACAAAACTGCTCCGGACTCCCTTTAAACCCGAACACATATGAATTACACGGGTTCTGAGGCTAATTTCATGCAAATAAGGCAACAAGTGAGTTTAATTATCACCTTAATCAGCCACAGAACCTGTGTAATTCATATGTTCGGTTTTAAAGGGACGAGGTGGCAACCCTAAGCCAGACATGTGTGAGAATGTGTGCCTCAGAGGGCAAATCAATATATTGTATGGGAGTTACAGATATATAACTGGTGAAAAGGACCATTGGTTTACCATTGATATTCAAACACAGCCTGGTCACTGTCTGTCTTTCACTATCGTTTGAACTAAGAATGATAATTCTTTTTGACACAAAAAAATAATGGCCTGAATTTAGATATTGGTTTCCTTACCCATTATACTAAAGTTTTACGACTCCCTCTGTGACTATAACCCCCCCCCCCCCCCCCCCCCCTCCATTCTATAGCTCTCCCTCTGTCTTATCTCACTAACTCTGCTGCTATCTTTATTACCCTTGATTTGTATGTGTTTTGTTTTTCTCTCCTTTTTTTTCTCTCTCCCCTTTCCCTCAGAGATGTGTTTTTTTTTTTACATTCTGCTTAAAATATTGTGAATCAGTACTGCTTGGACCTTGAAGAAGGGGACATACCCTGAAAGCTTGTCCTGAAAAATTGTATGTTAGTGCAAATAAAAAAAGTATCACAGACAGTACTCAATTTTCTCTGTCACAATTGCACTAATACGGCTACAATCACATCAAGTACTACTTCTTTGGAAAGGGCTGTTGAGAAATATTAGTCTGGCGGATGGTGGGCTGCATGTCTGGGCATACTCGGAGTTCTTCAAGCAAATCTGTGTTTTAACTGTTCAGGGCAAAGCAGAGTGTTTGCTTTAATCCCTCCTCCCCTGTAGCATGTATGTACCTTTCCTTCGCTCCCCATTCATACTGGTAGCTAAAGGAAATTCTCAGTTCTTCTGGGTGCAGAGCGTGGGACTCACTCCTTGTGACAGCCCTGGCTGATTTGTAGCTCACACAGGACTGTCCTTTTACTTCCAGTGGCTGATGTGAAGGAATGAGAGAAGATATGTATGCTCTAAATGTAAACCTATTGCTTTGCCCTTCATGGCCAATACACAGGTTCACTTTAGGGACAAGAATGCTCACTAACGTGCGTAAAAAAAGATGTATGTGCTTACCTATTTTCATCCCTCTCCTGTCCGGGAACATAATCCTCTGTGTCAGCCGTCTGGGAAATCTGGGAGAGGTGATATCAGCCACAGGCTTCCATGTCCCACTCAGCACTCCGACCTCTCCCCTGCAGCTGCCACTGGAGGGGGGGGGATTTTTTTTAGACTCGTTATGATTGTGCTGGAATAAGACATTTTATAGTATTTTGGGGGTTTTACATTTAAGTGAAAACTCAACATAAAGCTGTTGCTTTTAAAGCTATTTAAAATATTCTATGATTTTCCTTTTTTTTTTTTTTTTTGTCAGGTTCAACCGGCAGATGTTCTCACACGAGTTAGTGAATATGTGCCAGAAATTGTAGAATTTGTGCAGAAGATTGTGAATAATCAATATGGGTAAGCTTTCCCACTACTCCCATCCCTATTCCTGTCTGCTTACTGTTCGTGCCGTAGTGTGACTTTCTATTTTTTTCTTTTGTATTCTTTTTGTTTTCTTTTTTTTTTGCTTCTCTTCCTTTTCATCTCTTGCCCCCCCCTCCTCTCTCTCTCTCTCGCTCTCTCGCTCTCTCGCTCTCGCGCTCTCCTCTTGCTCTCTCGCTCTCCTCTCCTTTCTCTCTCGCTCTCCTCTCCTCTCGCTCTCCTCTCCTCTCGCTCTCCTCTCGCTCTCCTCTCGCTCTCCTCTCGCTCTCCTCTCGCTCTCCTTTCCTACATAGTTACATAGTAGGTGAGGTTGAAAAAAGACACAAGTCCAACCTATGTGTGTGATTATATGTCAGTATTACATTGTATATCCCTGTATGTTGCGGTCATTCAGGTGCTTATCTAATAGTTTCTTGAAGCTATCAATGCTCCCCGCTGAGACCTTGCCGCTCTTACAGTAAAGAACCCTCTACATAGTTTAAGGTTAAACCTCTTTTCTTCTAATTTTAATGAGTGGCCACGAGTCTTGTTAAACTCTCTTCTGCGAAAAAGTTTTAACCCTATTGTGGGGTCACCAGTCCGGTATTTGTAAATTTAAATCATATCCCCTCTCAAGCGTCTCTTCTCCAGAGAGAATAAGTTCAGTGCTCGCAACCTTTCCTCATAACTAAGATCCTCCAGACCCTTTATTAGCTTTGTTGCCCTTCTTTGTACTCGCTCCATTTCCAGTACATCCTTCCTGAGGACTGGTGCCCAGAACTGGACAACATACTCCAGGTGCGGCCGGACCAGAATCTTGTAGAGCGGCAGAATTATCGTTTTATCTCTGGAGTTGATCCCCCTTTTAATGCATGCCAATATTCTGTTTGCTTTGTTAGCAGCAGCTTGACATTGCATGCCATTGCTGAGCCTATCATCTACTAGGACCTGCAGGTCCTTTTCCATCCTAGATTCCCCCAGAGGTTCTCCCCCCAGTGTATAGATTGCATTCATATTTTTGCCACCCAAATGCATTATTTTACATTTTTCTACATTGAACCTCATTTGCCATGTAGTCGCCCACCCCATTAATTTGTTCAGGTCTTTTTGCAAGGTTTCCACATCCTGCGGAGAAGTTATTGCCCTGCTTAGTTTAGTATCGTCTGCAAATACAGAGATTGAACTGTTTATCCCATCCTCCAGGTCATTTATGAACAAATTAAATAGGATTGGTCCCAGCACAGAACCCTGGGGAACCCCACTACCCACCCCTGACCATTCCGAGTACTCCCCATTTATCACCACCCTCTGAACTCCCCCTTGTAGCCAGTTTTCAATCCATGTACTCACCCTATGGTCCATGCCAACGGACCTTATCTTGTACAGTAAACGTTTATTCCTCTCGCTCTCTCCTTTCTCTCTCTCTCTGCCCCCTCTCTCTCTCTCTGCCCCCTCTCTCTCTCACTGCCCCCTCTCTCTCGCTGCCCCCTCTCTCTTGCTGCCCCCTCTCTCGCTGCCCCCTCTCTCTCTCTGCCCCCTCTCTCTCTCTGCCCCCTCTCTCTCGCTGCCCCCTCTCTCTCGCTGCCCCCTCTCTCTCGCTGCCCCCTCTCTCGCGCTCTCTCTCTCGCGCGCTCTCTCTCTCTCTCGCTCTCTCGCTCTCTCGCTCTCTCTCCCCCCCCCCCCCTCTCATTTTAATAAATCTTGTTCTCTTGCAGCTACGTGTCCAATGGCTCTGTCTACTTCAGCACAGCCAAGTTTCACACCAGTGATAAACATTACTATGCCAAGTTGGTGCCGGAGGCCGTTGGTGATGAAAAAGCTCTTCAGGAGGGAGAAGGTAATGGAATTATTTTGCTCCAAATGAATGAGGTCTGTGGACTGTATCTGATCTCTGTGGTATAATGACCAAGTGCGTTCTTCCTCATATATAAAGGTGACCTCAGCATTTCTGCTGATCGGTTAAGTGAGAAGCAGTCACCCAATGACTTTGCTCTATGGAAGGCCTCAAAACCCGGGGAGCCATCATGGGATTCTCCGTGGGGAAAGGTAACGTTAAAGAAAAAAACCTGTTTACTTCTACTATAAGATTAGCAGTATCAATACAGGAGACACATTCTCACACACATTTTTCTAAAGTTGGGTGGCCTTTCACGACAAGTCTGATCATTGGAGGAGAGCAGGCTGAGTTCTCAGTTCTTGTCCCGTGACAGCGCTCATTCACTTCACTTTACTTCACTTTGGACCTACTCTCCCTTACATGGCGGGCAGGGAAATTTGTAGTTTACTTATTAGACCCCTTTCACACTGGGGCACTTTTCAGGCGTTTTTGTGCAAAAAATTGCGCATGTAAAGCGTCTGAAAAGCGCCTCTCAATGCACCCCAGTGTGAAAGCCCGAGTGCACAGTGCACAGAAAGCACAGTGCTTTCACACTGGGGCGGTGCGCTTGCAGGATGTTAGAAAAAGTCCTGCAAGCAGCATCTTTCGGGCGGTGTGGGAGTGGTGTATACACCGGTCCTCCACCGCCCCTGCTCATTCAAATGAATGGGCGCCGCTTTCAAAGCGCTTAGAAAGCAGCGCTAAGGGGGGCGCTTTAACCCCTTTTTAACCCCTTCTGCTATAACAGTGGTAAAGTGCCACTAAAACTAGCTGGGCTTTACCGCTACCCGCCCCAGTGTGACTGATAACCTGCAATATATCACACGTTTGCTCTTGGGTTTAGATAACATTACTGTAATTTTTTTTTGGTTTCTCATTTTGTTTGAGCAACAATGTCAGATTGCAAGGCCCCCATGGAGGCTGACCTGTCTCCTGCCTGAGCTCAGGGCTCATACCCTTTCTAGGCTTTGAAGGATGCAAAATTGTCCTATAGCAAAAGGTGCTGCCAGAATTACATGAAAGTAAGAAAACTAAAGTTATTACTTTATCTTTTGTCTTTTATCAGCACAGTAATCAGACAGGAGATAGGCCGGTCTAATAGAATAGAAATAAACTATCAAAATTCAAATAATCTGTGAGGCATAGGGCATTATTATTATAATAATATGTATAGGATGCAGAGCTTGGAGACCATGGCTGCAGCAGTAATGGTCTTGGAGAGGATACTCCTTATTCACCCCCCATAGAGCCATCATTAAAGTGGTACTAAACCTGCCTATCCTTTTCCACCAAGGAGACTGCCATAAGGCTTTGTTTGATCTGCAACTGCCATGGTGCTGCACATGTGAACTGTTATGACTCCAGCCATTTGATGGTTTGGCATTTTGGTTGAAAGCACAAGGAAATGTAACAGTTAGCATTCCCAGCATGCCATGAATGTAACTGTTTCTTTGGTTTAGTTCTGCTTTAGGCCCCTTTCACATGGGGCAGGCTCAGATTATATCAGCAGTGGATCTGTCCGCTAATACCCTGCTGATCTGAGGAGAGCGGGCGGGTGACAGGTTTGTATCCAGGTAATGCAGAGCGGACACAGACTGATCCCGCTCTGCCCTATGGACTGGCAGGTGTAAAAGGATTCTGCTGTCTGAATACACCAGACTGTCCTCTGATCTGATACCTAGATGGAGGAATACAGCCCCTTCCATTTTTTTTTCTTTTTTTTTTAAATCGAATTGGAGGTAGGTGGGTGCAAACAGACACAAGTCTGCAGTCCATAGGGGTGAATGGACGGTCTTATCAGGTCTGCCTGTCAGTCATTGATGTGGGCAGCCTATTGCATTAGGGTGTGCGCCCCATAGCTCAAACATACATGAGGGAGACATGTATACAAACACACACACACATGTATGTGTGTGTGTGTGTGTATATATATATATATACACATCTATATATATATATATATATATATATATATATATATATATACATACATACACCCCACGCCCCTCTCTCCTGGCTGGGACTTTGCTTGTACTGGGGTGGAGATAACTCCACCCACGGTGCAGGCTTCCTTCTGTGCTGGTACATATAAAGGGTTCCAGCTGCCAGGCACCCACTACCACTCTGCATGTAGCGCGCCATTACTCCGGTCTATGCCGAAGCACGGAGTTCCAGTGCCCGGCACTCCGCTGCCGCTCTGCATGTCTGGCACCATACAGTATTGCAGTTGTCCCCAGTGCTTCATTCCTAGGACATAGGTCGGGACAGGGTGATAATGCTAATGTGCACAGGAAGATTAGGGTGTGCCCAGGCACAAAGGACAAATATGCACACCTAAGCTGTCAGTTTTTCAGGCAAACCTGATCAGACACTCCATTAAAAAATATACGTGAGACGTCTGCGCTCACTGATAACAAAAGGATGAAATCAAAGCAGCAACTGGTAAGTCAGGTAGATACATTGGGGTTGATTTACTAAAGGCAAATCCACTTTGCACTACAAGTGCACTTGCTGTAGATCTGAGGGGAAGCTCTGAAATGAGGGGAAGCTCTGCTGATTTCATCATCCAATCATGTACAAGCAAAAATGCTGTTTTTTTTATTTTCCTTGCATGTCCCCCTCAGATCTACAGTGACTGCACTTCCAAGTGCACTTGCAGTGCAAAGTGGATTTGCCTTTAGTAAATAAACTCCATTGTTTTATGTCTGATTGCTTCATGGCTACTTGGTTTACTTTATTCGATCACTACATATGAGTGAGTGCAGACGTCTAATTTCTATCACCCATTGCTTTTCTTACCATACGTAGGTGAGGTTTAGATAATTATAGAGGCCTATTGGTGATTGGTGCTCTTTACATCTCCCCTGTGAATGTTGGGTAGCCTTTGTAGTGTTTGAAATGCCGCCTCAGCCTATTCTTGCATCAGCATTTTCTTTTTTTACATTGTTGAATAGCGGATTACTTTAAAAAAGACCTGTGCCTATTGTGTGCAACCTTGTTCAAAAATGAATACACGTAACCCTTTCATAGCCAGAAGTCAGGATGTTTCTGTGTTCGCCTTTTTTTTCTGAATAGCAATTTTAAATTCTATTTTTAAAGTAGACAACTCTTGTTACTCTTCATCTGCCTCTTTAATATAGAAATTGCTTGAAATTGAATATGTGTAATAATGTTAACATAACATAATGCTGTATTTATCGGCATATAACACGCACTTTTTTCCCCTGAAAATCGGGGGAAAATCGTGGGTGCGTGTTATAGGCCGATCCCCGCTGATTTTGTGTCATCGGAGCGATCGCGGCAATTGCCGCGGTCGCCGCCGACATACACAGCCGTGGGTAGATTCAATTATGGCGCCGAGACTGCAGGGATTTGTCGGAGCCGAGATACACATACCAGAGTGTTCTCGGCTTTTTCCGGCGCCGCTCACGGTCACGCCCAGTCCCGCCCTATGATGGCCATAACACAGGTCCAAGGGGCGGGACTGGGCGTGACGGCGGCGCCAAAAAAAGCCGAGAACACTCTGGTATGTGTATCTCGGCTCCGACAAATCCCTGCAGTCTCGGCGCCATATTTGAATCTACCCACGGCTGTGTATGTCGGCGGCGAGTGCACAAAGCTGCACTGACATGGCTGGACTGGGGCAAGGCTGGACTGGGGCAAGGCTGGACTGGGGCAAGGTTGCACTGATAAGGCTGCATTGGGGCAAGGCTGCACTGACACTGAAAAGGCTGCAGATGGACAGATAAGGCTGCATTGATGGGCATTTTAATGTAAGTTTTTTTTTCCTTAAACTTCCCACCTAAAAGTTTTTTATCCTTAAAATTCCCTCCTAAACTTGGGGTGCGTGTTATACGCCGGCGCGTGTTATACGCCGATAAATATGGTATTTATTTTAAAAATTGTATACATTATTACGTAAATTACTGAATGTCTTGTGATTTTAATTCTGCACCTGTTCTCCACTTGTTTTGTAAGGGTCGCCCTGGGTGGCACATTGAGTGTTCAGCAATGGCGGGCTCCATCTTGGGAGAATCCATGGACATTCATGGAGGAGGGTTCGATCTACGCTTCCCCCATCATGACAATGAGCTGGCTCAGTCAGAGGTATGGAAAGATCAGGACAATATTACCAAGCTCTGTTTTGTTCTACACCTTCTCTGTTTGTCTAAATCCGCCTTTTATGTGTCACAGGCGTATTTCGACAATGACCATTGGGTGCGCTACTTCCTCCATACGGGTCACCTGACCATCGCTGGCTGCAAAATGTCCAAATCTCTGAAGAACTTCATCACTATTAAAGATGCACTACAGAAAAATACAGGTACAGATACAGCAGTTCTGAGAGTTGTAGTCAAGTTTAATCAGAGGTGCAGCGTTTATAAATGCTACATTATTCTTGGCAAAATTATATACAAATGGTGCTGGAGAAATGCGAGAGACTCTTAAGTAATATATCTAATAAATATTGTACGCTAAAAGTCCATAAATTCTAAGTGCCATATGAAGATGGCTCAATAACTATACAGTGGAACCTTGGATTACAAGCATAATCCGTTCCAGGAGAATGCTTGTAATCCAAAGCACTCGCATATCAAAGCGAGTTTCCCCATAGCAGTCAATGGAAACGAAGATAATTCGTTCCACATTGACTTCTATTTTATGCAGTACCGCATGTGGCCAGAGGTGGGGGGCACCGGAGAGACTCGGAAATACTCAGAGACCGTTAGGAGCCGTTCGGATGCACTCGGAAACACTCGGGAACCGAGTGTTTCCGAGTGCATCTGAGCAGCTCTGAGTGTCACCGGCACCCCCGCACCTCTGGCCAAATGCGGTACTGCACACCGCAGAGGCTCGCAAACCGAGTCAGGTTTTTTTTTAAATAATGGCTCGTATTGCGAAATGCTAATTAACCGCGTTACTCGCAATCCGAGGTATTACTGTAGAGGCAGTATGTAAAAATTGTACTAAAGCGCTGATATGTGAAATATGACTGAAAAAAATGTGCGAAAAAAAAATAATGTGCAAAATATTATGAATGAAAAATTTTTGTAGATAAAGTGAAAAATAGGAAATAACCAAATAATCAAGCAGCACCCATGTAAAAAAGTGTTCTGATAGCACTAGAATGTGAGTGAATCTGTCAATGAATAGTGCGCTGAAATTAACTTCCTATTAAAGTGAAAATGTTGAGTATTGTAGCAATTAACCATACCATAAAGTCATAAATACTTGGTGAGTTCCCTAAATTGCATATACAAGAACCACGTGCATAAGGCAGATATCAATATCTAAAATATCAACCTGCATAGGATATAATCAATCATACGGTAAGGACAAAAAAAAAAAATATATATATCTATATCTATAATCTATATCTATCTATCTATATATATATATATATATATATATATATATATATATATATATATATATATAATATAATATGTATATCTATCTCTCTCTAAATCTAAGAGGGATGTATAAACAGAAGTTGTAGGTGAGCATAGCAAAAACCACCAGAGTTCACTGTTGCTGATTGCTTCAATAGATGGCTATCTGGAACGTAAATCTCTCCCCTGTACTTCTGATGCACCCGGCTGGTTGTTTTTAAATTCCTCCCATCATGTATTGCATTCATGTAACCACAAAAAAGAAGAAAATCATTGCGCAATGAATACAGCCTCTATGGTACTTTGTTTAAGTATATGTGTTTACACTCACATGGGATATAAAGTAACAGCGCTTTGAACCAATCAGTCACTGACCGCGATCTCACTCCTCTCACCGTTCACTGTGTCTATCACACAGGCACATCGGATGACGTCACTGGTTCCTCCCAACGCGTTGTGCCACATGTCACGTGACTTTATCAAGGAATTTATCATGCAATACATGATGGGAGGAATTTAAAAACAACCAGCCGGGTGCATCAGAAGTGCAGGGGAGAGATTTACGTTCCAGATAGCCATCTATTGAAGCAATCAGTAACAGTGAACTCTGGTGTTTTTTTTTCCCCTATGCTCACCTACAACTTCTGTTTATACATCCCTCTAGGGATATATATATAAAAAAATTTTTGTCCTACCGTCTGATTGATATCCTATGCAGGTTGATATTTTAGATATTGATATCTGCCTTATGCACGTGGTTCTTGTATTTGTAATTTAGGGAACTCACTAAGTATTTATGACTTTATGGTATGGTTAATTGCTACAATACTCAACATTTTCACTTTAATAGGAAGTTAATTTTAGCGCACTATTCATTGACAGATTCACTGTAGAGGCAGTGAAGCGGAGATTCTGTGAAAATACAAAAGGAAAACACAAGGGGGCACCAGACTAAATGCAGTATTAAAAGAGAAGTATGGGTTTTGTTTTTTGGAGATCCATACTTACCTAGGTGGATGCAGCATCGGCCTGATGCTGCATCTGTCCCCCACTGGCTCTTCACTGAGAACCAAGTGATCGAACACCGCCGATGGCTCGGTTCTCACAGATCCCCGAGCAGAGAGCTGCTGGCTGTCAATCAGCAGCTCTCCTGCTCTGCTCTTCCACGCTCACTGAAGCGCTGAGCTGTGGAGGGGCGGGGGGCTGACGCTTCAGCGGCTCGCTAAGAGGCTGAGACGACCATCAGTCCAGGCACCCGGCGGATCCCGATTTCCATTGTCGTGGTGCCTGGACTGATCTGTGTGGCGTCCGCAGAGAGCGGACTTCAGACCGATCTCTGCTGAAAACGGGTCCCAGCAGTGCAGAACGAATTCAGCACTCCTGTGATCCATAGGAGAAGCCCAGCAAAACAAGCTCAGGCTGCACTTCTCCTGTAAGAGTACCTTTGTTTTTTAAAAATTATATAGCAAGCTGCCATTTCCGTAGAACGCAAAGAAGCAGAAGCTTCAAAACGCGTTACCGCCCTGATCCACGTTAGCACAATTCCCCATTGCCATCACTTCTGATCCAGCACCATTTGCATTGCAAAGTGGTTACCGCACCTTTGGTCGCTACTTTGTGTCATCCATCCAACAGCCTGGGCCAGGACAAGTGCCGTATCACACCGGGACTTCCAGGGGAGATCCCCCGTATCCTGCCATGGATTACCAGATATGCCTGTCTATCTACACATTTAAGTTGCTCATTGTCTTTTTAATAAACAAAAGTGCACTTAGTCTAGCGCCTCCTTGTGTTTCTCTTTATTATTCTTGTCAAAATCCATCCATGAATAAATGTAGTAATCCAAACATTTCTTTCTCCGTATTGGACAAAGAGGTAGCAAAGGGAGCAATTGGCTCGTGCTACTGTCAATCACAGCCATTTAGGAGAGAGCGGGGGATGAGGCAGAGCCGCGCTGTGTGTATCAATGGCGGCTTGCTATGGGGGCGCTCAGCAGGGGGTAGCAGCGCAAATCGCCAGCGGGGGACCTAAGAAGAGGAAGATCAGGGCTACTGTTGCACAGAGCATGTAAGTATAACGTGATTGCATTTACAATCACTTTAAAGTGGGACTTTTCTCCCCCAATCAACATTGATTATTTTTATTCTGCATGATGGTAGCATTAGTAAATAGATATTTTTTAAACAAGGGTTTACAAACCCTTTAAGTCAGAAAAAGAGGTGATTAAAAGAGTGCCAAACAAAACATCTTGAGAGTCCAAAGTCTTTAATAATTTGATTGGTGATGGCAAGAAAACAAAGCCAATGCGTTTTTGGGGCCAGAAGATCCCCCTTTTTCAGGGTCCATCGTTATAATGATGTGTTAATTTTAATCTCTCTGTAGCCCTGATGAAGGGGGGATTTTTAAGCCCCTTGAAGCACAATGGCTGATTTTGGTATTCTTGCTGTCTCCAGTTGAAATATGTAAGACTTTGGACTCCCAGGACTATTCTTTGGTGCTCTCATTGCCCTAACTACATTCGGATTTATCAATTTGAATGATCCCCGTCTTCAAGGGCCCCTGGTTTTGTGTAGAGCCGCCAAACCCAAGCCACTAGGCCAGGGATGGCAAACCTTGGCACCCCAGATGTTTTGGGGTGCACAACATGCACTCTGCAGTGTAGTTGAGCATCATGGGAAATGTAGTTCCAAAACATCTGGGGTGCCAAGGTTCGCCATAACTGCACTAGGCACTGTTCACCTTTTGAAAATCTATGCCCATCGCCTTGTCTCCGTCTGATCTTGCACTCACTGTGAATGTACCTCAGCAGCACACAGACACTGCTAGGATAAGCAACGTGTGGACAGAATACTTGAGGATGTGCAATTGTTACCCCTGTTGTAAAACATTTTTTATTTTTTTTTTACATAATCCTGGTATTTCCCAGGACACAGCCCACAATATGACTGCTGGCTGAGAACTTTACCAGGAACTGCATCTCAGCTAGTAGGTGGTAGGAAGCAGACTCTAAATCTAAACAGTGCTACATTTCAAATATTAGGGAAGAATGCATTAGTTGGCTAGAGTTGGGCCTTAAAGCGGAAGTAAACCCATCCATAAAATAGTTTATATTCCGGCACGTGCCGGAAATGTAACACTCCCATTGGCTGTGCTCTTAACCAAACTGTCAAACCATCCAATGGCTGGTGTCATAACTGATCACATGTGCAGCACCATGGCAGTTGTAGATTAAACAGAGACAAAGATGGCAGCTTCCTTGGCTGAAAACGATAGGGGGGTTTACTTACACTTTAAATATTATAGAAGTCCTGGGGGCTATGTGAAATTTAAGACTCTAAAATCTGATATCAACCGTGCTGAAAGCAACTGGAATATGTGAGAAGAACATAACTCATTCCTACTGAGAATAATGATGCAAACCATTTCCCTCCACAGCCCGACAGCTGCGTCTGGCGTTCCTCATGCACTCCTGGAAGGACACACTGGATTATTCACCTAACACTATGGAGTCTGCCGTTCAGTATGAAAAATTCATGAATGTAAGTGAAATTTCCCACTGCAAGAAGAGTTATTGGCCTCTGGGGTCAGTGCAGAGGTTTTTCTTGGTGGCGGGTACTTTGCATAAAACTGATGTTATTTCCAAATCAGATTCAAGCTGTCATTAATCTAGTGCAAAGCTGGCCATACATTATACAATTTTCTTACTCATTTACAGTTGTGCGTAAGTCAAATGTTTGTAATACGGGGACTGCCTGTACTTGAAAGAAGATTTATATCTTTTGTGGTTATAGAGGAGTGTGCTTAAAGGAGAAGTCCAGCCTGAGCCCATTCTCCTATGGGTCACAGGAATGCAATTTGTTTTGCACTCCTGTGACCCGGTTTCAGCAAAGAGCGGGCTGGGGTCCGCTCTCTGCTGACGTCACTGGAATCAGTCCAGGCACCGTGTCATCACGACAATAAAGTTTGGATCCGCCAGTTGCCTGGACTGATGCCTCTCTCAGCCTCTCAGCAAGCCGCTGAGAGCCTGAAACGGCCACACCCCACCCCCTCCACAGCTCAGCACTCCAATGAGCGAGGAGGGGGCAGAGCAGAGAGCTGTTGATTGACAGTCAGCAGCTCTCTGCTCGCGAATCTGTGAGAACCGAGCCATCGGCGATGTTCGATCGCTCGGTTCTCAGTGCAGAGGCGCCGGGGGATAGATGCAGCATCGGACAGATGCTGCATCCACCTAGGTAAGTATGAATCTTGAAAAAAAAGAAACAAACCCATACTTCTCTTTGAATATGAGAGGTTTTGTGCCTGTAGTTGAGCTTTAAATGCTTTCCATAATGTACAATCATTTCGCTAAACATGATATTAATTTTTTCAGGAATTCTTTTTAAATGTGAAGGATATTTTAAGGGCCCCCACGGACATTACAGGCCAGTTTGTGAGGTGGCAGTCCCAGGAAATTGAGCTGAACAACAGGTGTGTATCTGTCATCTAGCAAAATATAAACTGCAAAACCATTTATTGGAGGCATTGTCAGCCATAGCGTCGCAGTGCTTCCTGAGTGATCACATGATCTGGAATCTCACTAATTAGTTCCCAATTGTCAGATTGAATGTCCGCTGTCAGTGACAGTTTGGTTTGAGCATCAATATCCATTGAAAGCGTCAGCCGCTGGTTCTAAGGGCTTGTTAACACTAGTGGTTGTGGTGCTGGTAAACCCAGCAGTTGAGCTGTGCTTTTGCCACCCCAAACCACTAACCCCTTAAGCTGCAGAGGCAGCAGCCAGAGGTGTACACACTTCTGTGTGGCACCCTCTGCAAAGGGTGCCACACAGAAGTATTACTATATTAAGGTTTAAACAAAACATCTTAGCATTTTCCAATCAGAACAGCGCCACACCTACACTCTTTTTTAATTAACCTAAGTATACTCCACCCAGATGATAGTATATTTGTAGGGGCAGCAGTTCTTTTTTAAGCTTTCTTGTACTTTCTTCCTGTGCGCGGATTTATTCATAACTTTGCATAAGAAGATAAAGAATTATACCCCTTGTCTCTTTCAAGTGAATGTGGTTATTCTGCAAGTGCTCCTTAACTGCATGGTTGTGGTGCGTTAATGTGGGGTTCAAAGGGTTAAAGCAGGTGGTGAAGAGGCAATACATCTCCTCCTCAACACCTGTCACATGCTCTCTGAAAAGAGTTTTGAAAGTGGATCGCTCTTTAAAGAGCAAAGTTTGTGTGAATGAGCGCAGTCCAGCACACGGCAACAGTTTAAAGCCGTGTTCCACCTGGGGAAAATTAAAAGTCAGCAGCTACAAATACTGCAGCTGCTGACTTTTAATATTATGACACTTACCTGTCCAGGGAGCACGTGATGTCAGCACCCCAGCCGATTTTCGGATCGGCTGTCGGGTGCTGCTGCCGCCATTCTTCGTAAGGGAAACTGCCAGTGAAGCCTTCCTGCCGCTTCCCAACTGCGCATGCGCGAAGCGCGCTGCGCTTTCTAGCTGACCTGGTGGCAGAGGAAGGAGGAGGGGGGCCGAACTTCTGAGGGATGGCGCCGATTTACCTTTTAGAACCACTTTAATGTCAGCCTTTCCTAGACCATATGGTCTGTTACGATGCCTTCTTGTCCCCCTTCACAGCTTCTATACCAAGAAGGCGTCCATTCACGCAGCACTGTGTGATAACATCGACACAAGAACAGTCATGGAAGAAATGCGATCACTGGTCAGCCAGAGCAACTCATACATTGCGTCCAAGAAATCCACTAAACATCTGCCAAACAGAATGTTACTGGAGAGCATCAGCACCTACCTGACCAATATGCTCAAGGTAAGTCATCCCATTTTCATGTTTGAACTCCTTTCAGACACTTCAATAAACAAGAATTATTTTTCAGAATTAATCTGGTTGAAAAAAGACACGAGTCCCTAATTAGTCATAATTTAAAGCGGAGTTTCACATAAAAATGGAACTTCCACTTTTCGGAACCCTCCCCCCCTCCGGTGTCACATTTGGCACCTTTCAGGGGGGAGGGGGGTGCAGATACCTGTCTAAGACAGGTATTTGCACCCACTTCCGGCATAGACTCCCATGTCCCTCCACGCTGTCTCCTGGGAAACACACAGGTCCCAGGAGATAGCGGGGACCAGTTACAACGCGCAGCGCTACTCGCGCATGCGCAGTAGGGAACCGGGAAGTGAAGCCGCAATGCTTCACTTCCTGATTCCCTCACCCAGGATGGCGGCGGCAGCTGCCGAGAGTCGAACGATTTATCGGCGTCGGCTGCCGACATCGCTGGACCCTGGGACAGGTAAGTGGCCATTTATTAAAAGTCAGCAGCTGCAGTATTTGTAGCTGCTGGCTTTTAATATTTTTTTTTTTTAGGTGGACTCCCTCTTTAAGGATCCCAATGTTAACAATATCACTGACGGGAAGACTCTCGGAATTGGACACCTGGGAAAGTACCTTGCTTCCAGATGACTCCTGGAGAAAAGTCCTATATCCACTGGGCTGTAAGTTGGGAGGAAAGGTGCCAAATGTGGCACCGGAGGGGGAGGAGGAATCCAATCAGCGGAAGTTCCATTTCTGGGTGAAACTCTGCATTAAACACAGCGCTATCAGTGCTACAACCATACTGCTGCTTTATAACTGGTGTTGAGTTATTTATAGAATATATCCGATTGTTTTCTAGATATTTGGAGCAATAGAAGGAGAGGAACCCATCGGATTCCCTGTAGGAGGAAACGGACAGAACATTAATGTAAGTAACTTATCCTGTTTTGGTAGTTTTGGCATTTGTAGGTTTCTAGTTTGCAGCAGAATCTAATTTCCTTCCTTCCTCTTATTTCATGTAATCAGATGAGTCTGCACAGTCTAAGACACAAGGTACACACTTTCTGTCCCTAGAAACTTGTTAAGGTTGTAGAAACTTTGAACTACAATTTCTCGACTGCTTGCAGACTGGGACTAGATTTTCCAAAGCATACACAATTAGAGGCACTGTAGAAGTAATTGGACTGTTAGATACCATTATAATTGCCTTTAGAGTTTTGTTTATTTATTTTTTTGCCTCCTCTAGCGGAGAGCTGCTTCAATTTTTAAAGTAGGACTATAGGCAAAACTTTTTTTTTTTTTCATTTTGGATAGAGTAAGGGGAGAGTTATAACCCTTCAGATTTTTTTCTTGCGATCTGTGTCCCATTTCAGAGATTTCACTTCCTGTCCCATAGCCAAACAGGAAGTGAGGGGAAATCCCCTGAAAATTAAGGGAATCCCTTGGGGACCCCCAGGTCATCAGAGCTAATGTCCTCTTTGGAAGATTTCCCCTCTATTACTTTTCTGGGGACAACCCAAAATTTGGGATTTTCTTTCACTTTCAATGATCATCGTAAACAGGACAGATAGAGAGGGTGAATCTCCTTAACAGGAGCACAGACAGCAGTAAAAACAGACAGGGGTTTTAATCCCTCTGCACTCTATCTAAAACAAAACAAGATTTTGCCTTTATAATTTAAGGATTTGGATAGACTAGGGAAGTGTTGCACCCCTAAGCATATTTTGTTTTTAGCTGTCTTTGCCATGTTAGGGAGATTTTCCTTCCCTTCCTGTCCTGAAGACACAACAGGAAGTAAGGACAAAATACTTCTTAGACTGTTGTCACTGGGACAAGCATCCCATTGGAAGCTTTCTCCTCCTTTCTTGTTCCATTGTCAGTTGAAAATATTTGGATTTCCTTCCACTTTCTGTCTCAGTGACTGTGGTCATCTATGACAAATACAGAGGGTGAATCTGCCCAGTGCGGACATGCACAGCAAAAAAATCACGACAGGGGTTCTAACCGTTCCATACTCTAAAACTTAGAAAAAGCTTTGCGTTTAGATACTTTAATCTCTCCCATGATGTGTAAATATGATTGTTTTGCATAGCACCTTCAAGAGGGTGAATGAAGAAAAGTATGAATAACATTTTTTATCATAAATTCTCCCATATAGCTGGAGTCCACGGTAATGCCATACCTGCAAGTTTTATCCCAGTTCAGAGAGGGGGTTCGACAGATTGCCAGAGAGAACAAAGGTGAGACCAACCACAACTAATTTATAAACCAACATTTCCAGGTCCAGGCATTACGCAATGCTGGCAATCCCATATTGGCATTTAAAGCCAAACTGAGGCTACAGCAATTACAAGAAATTGATATGTATAAAACATAATGGTGACCTCCGAGATACGGGTCTCCCAAATCCAAAAGTCCTCTGCTAGGTTAAATGTTAGAGAGCCTTGGGCTGTTATGGACATTAAATTATTTCTTCATACTTAAAGTGGAGTTCCGCTTAAAAAAAAAAAAAATTAAAAGTCAGCAGCTACAAATACTGCAGCTGCTGACTTTTAATAATCGGACACTTACCTGTCCCAGGGTCCAGCGATGCAGTGTATCGAAGCCCCGCTCATCTCCCCCTCCGCTCGGCGGCGCCGGCATTATAACTGTGGGCACCCGTCTGTGCCTTCACAGCCGGGCACCCACTGCGCATGCGTGAGCCGTGACTGGCCACGCAATCATCTGGGACATGTGACATGTCCCAGATGATTGCCTAGAGCAGTGATGGCGAACCTTGGCACCCCAGATGTTTTGGAACTACATTTCCCATGATGCTCATGCACTCTGCAGTGTAGCTGAGCATCATGGGAAATGTAGTTCTAAAACATCTGGGGTGCCAAGGTTCGCCATCACTGGCCTAGAGGGAGGGGGGAGAGGTAATCTTCCTTCCGGCGCCAAGGGAAGTGACATAAGGAACCGAGGTGAGTAAGGAGGCAGATTACGAGGGACCCCCTAGCAACAGGATGATTAAAAAAACATTTTTTTTACATATTTTTATTAATCGTTTTAATGCAGCTGAAAAATGTTAAAATAATTTTAGGAGTGGAACTCTACTTTAAAGTGACACTAAAGGTTCTTTTTTTTTTTTTTTTAATAAACATATCATACCTCCACTGTGCAGCTTGTTGTGCACAGAGTGGCCCCTATTCTGCTCTTCTGGGGTCCCTCGCGTCTCCTCCCCACATCAGTTAACCCCCTAGGAGAAGCGCTCTCCCGGGGGGTTACCTTGAGGGCGCTCTCCCGAGTCCAGCATTCGGCGTCCATAGAGGCCAAATGCAGGACTTGGCCCCGCCCCCGGTGCCCATGTCATTGGATTTGATTGACAGCAGCGGGAGCCAATGGCTGCACTGCCATCAATCTATCCAATCAAAAGCCGAGAACCCCTGGCAGAGAGACAGCGCGTCCCCGTGGGTCAAGTTCTAGGGCTCAGGTAAGTAAAACAGGGGGGCTGGGGGGGCCGGTCACTGCCAGGTGTTTTTTCACCTTAATGCATAGGATGCATTAAGGTGAAAAAACACGAAGGTTTATAACCCCTTTTTTAAAGCTGAACACAAGCCTTGTGCACAGCTGTACATTCACCTTCTGTACTGAAATTGCAATTCAAATACAAAGAAACAAATACATTATGAATACCTATCACCATGCTCCTCCAAATATGATGAAGAAAAATAACCAGTTGTTACTACTGTGTTAAACATACTGTTTTTCTCACCTCTAAACATACGCCAGCTCCTGATTGTTGAAATATAATCAAAATCTTGATTCCATGTAGATGAAAAATTACTTCATAGAAAACACATAAATGTACATAGTTAAAAACAACCTTCTGCCTTTAGTTTTGTCAGTGGATCCGAGCTACAGGATATATTTGCAACTGCAGCCCTCCTATATAGGCAGGGGACACTAACGTGTACCCTCAAAAGGATAGATATAAAAATAGGGAGTGGCGCTGTGCATAAAGGATGTGTTGGTATATAATGATTATCTAATAATGATGATAAATGTGTCTATGTGACATACTATAGGGAACGGCAATAAACAATAACGCTTTGGATACAATGGTATATATCCCACATAAAATTAAGTAGGTGCTGAATAATAAAATAAAAAAATTATTGATATAAGTAAACATTAGGTGCAGCCGTAATCCTATATGCAAAGATAAACACTAATGATCCCTAGTGGTGTAGTATAATGTGAATGATAAGTGGTAAGTGCAAAAGTGTCAGGTGCAGTCCAATTGGCAGTGTTCCAGCACCTGCTGAATGGTGAAAGTAAACTGCAAGTAATATATAAGGTAGAGGGTATCCACAACCCTCTATGGTGAAGAACTAAAGATGCAAAGAGATGTGTGTGAAAAATATATATAATAGAGGTATATATATAAGAAATTATATAAGGTAGAGGGTGTTCACAACCCTCTATGGTGAAGTGCTGAAGATACAAAAGGATGTGTGTGAAAAAAAAAAAATATATATATATTTATATATATATATATATAAGTGAAATATAATACAAAATATAGGAATAAACACTAATTGTATATGAGTGTGTCTCTAATAGACTGGTGGTGATACAATTAATAACAGCAATAAGTCTCATGTGAAATAACAAAAAGTTTATATGATGTCTTCCACCCGACTTCTTCCAAGTATTTTAAAACCAAGTCCCCCTGATGTGATTCCACTCACCGAAACGCTATACCCCTGCAGGGGTATAAGCATAAGATGTTTATATACCAGGTGCCAATCAAATCCTTGTATGTTGATATCCCCTCCAATTCAGTTCCTCGATCCAGATCAGCCACTCGTGCAAAGGAAGGAGATGGGGGAAGATGATAGTCCCCTGTTGTGATCGGAGCGCCTCCGATGACGTCCGTGTGACGACACTTTTGCACTTACCACTTATCATTCACATTATACTACACCACTAGGGATCATTAGTGTTTATCTTTGCATATAGGATTACGGCTGCACCTAATGTTTACTTATATCAATAATTTTTTATTTTATTATTCAGCACCTACTTAATTTTATGAGGGATATATACCATTGTATCCAAAGCGTTATTGTTTATTGCCGTTCCCTATAGTATGTCACATAGACACATTTATCATCATTCTTAGATAATCATTATATACCAACACATCCTTTATGCACAGCGCCACTCCCTATTTTTATATCTAACCTTCTGCCTTTACTCCACCCATTTGACCTATAGAATTAGAGTATTTGTACGTGCATGAACCCTTCAAGAAAACATACAGTAATGGAAATTAAGGTTTCCACCAAAATATAAATTTAACGTGATAATTCAATTTATTATTTTGATGGCCTCCTTAAATTCCATTACTGTGTGTATATATATATATATAATTTTTTTTTTTTTTTTTTTAAGGGGTCATGCATGTACAAATACTCTAATTCTATAGGAAATAAAGATCTTGATTACCGTATTTATCGGTGTATAACACGCACTTTTTTCCCCTTAAAATCAGGGCAAAATCGTGGGTGCGTGTTATACGCCGATCCCTGCTAATTGTGATCTATCGGAGCGATCGCAGCCGACATTCACATAGCGTGTAGTTTTAAATATGGCGCCGCGGAGTTCGGAGGGACTCGGCGGAGCTGAACGAGCGCCGCCGAGATACACATAGTCGAGTGTTCTCGGCTCTTTCCGGCGCCGCTCACAGTCCCGCCCAGTCCCGCCATTGGACCTGTGTTATGTCCATCATAGGGCGGGACTATGAGCGGCGCCAGAAAGAGCCGAGTACACTCGACTATGTGTATCTCTGCGGCGCTCGTTCAGCTCCGCGAGTCCCTCCGAACTCCGCGGCGCCATATTTAAAACTACATGCTATGTGTATGTCGGCGGCGATCTTTCAAGCGATCTGTCCAAGCATGTAATGGACACTGGGGGCAAGGCTGCACTGACAAGGCTGCACTGGGGCAAGGCTCCACTGACAAGGCTGCACTGGGGCAAAGCTCCACTGACAAGGCTGCACTGGGGCAAAGCTCCACTGACAAGGCTGCACTGGGGCAAAGCTCCACTGACAAGGCTGCACTGGGGCAAAGCTCCACTGACAAGGCTGCACTGGGGCAAAGCTCCACTCACAAGGCTGCACTGGGGCAAAGCTCCACTCACAAGGCTGCACTGGGGCAAAGCTGCACTGACAAGGCTGCACTGGGGCAAAGCTGCACTGACAATTCTGCACTGGTGCAAAGCTGCACTGACAAGGCTGCAATGGACACTGGGGCAAGGCTGCAATAACACTGAAAAGGCTGCAATGACACTGACAAGGCTGCAGATGGACACGATAAGGCTGCATTTATGGGCATTTTAATGTAAGTTTTTTTCCTTAAACTTCTCTCCTAAAAGTTTATTTCCTTAAAATTCCCTCCTAAACTTGGGGTGCGTGTTATACGCCGATAAATACGGTATATTTCAACACGAGCTGGCGTATGTTTAGAGGTAAGCAAACAGTATGTTCAACACAGTAGTGACAACTGGTTATTTTTCTTCATCATATTTGGAGGATCATGGTAATAGGTAGAGCCCATATCCATAGTGTATTTGTTTTATTTTTTTTTTGGTATTTGATTTGTTGTGAAAGGTTCCCTCACCAGAAGACTACACTTTTATAGGACCTAGTAGGGTCTTTGGCACTGTTTATTACTCTTAATTCACTGCACACTGTGAGCTTCTCACAATGTGAATTAGAAGCTGCAGGAAGTCGTATAAAGCCTGCCTCATTTCTTGGATGGGGAACGGGCAAGCTTCACTGACGGGAAGAATCAATAAACTACCACGACGCTGCACAACACCGTGGTAGTTCATTGAGAACTACAAGCCGACAGTCACAAAGAATGTCGGACTTGGAATTCATTCACACATGTGGACGGAGCCCCGCTGTTTTAAAAAACTGACAGCTAGTACAGGGAACTACTCCCTGTACTGCTGTCATGGTGGGGAATGGGGGGGGGGGGGGGGGACAGGCAGTGGCTGCAGCTCTGGCCTGTGTCTCGCGTCCTGATTTGAAAGATTGATAGCAGCGCAGCTATTGGCTCCCGCTGCTGTCAATCAAATCCAATGACCTGGGGAGTGGGGCCGAGTCCTGCTTTCTTTGTCAATAGAAGCAGGACATGGGAGCGCGCCCGCACGGGTGTCCCGAAGGAGAGTGCATCTCCGATGGGGCACTTGAGAAGAGGAGGAGCCAGGAGCACCGCTGAGGGATCCGAGAAGAGGAGGATCAGGGCCATCTGTGCAAAACCAACTGCACAGCGGAGGTAAGTATGACATGTTTGGGTTTTGTTTTTTTAAGCCCTGAACCTTTGCAACCCCTTTAAGTGTTTGTATTCAGTTTAAAGTGAATTTTTTTTTAAATGTTCACATTTTTATTTTTAAATGCGTTTTCCTCTTTTATGGATTAGTGTTGTATACTTTCATATTTCATTCGTATAGAAAATTTGTATTGATATTTGTATTTTATTTTAGGGAGCAAATATTTTGCCTTTTTTAGGTTAGGGATGGAAGCATTAAAGCAAAGGTAATGCATGGGCTGTCTAATAGAAAGTGCCAACATAGATAGATGGAATCTTAGCCAGTAGATGAAATACTAAATTCCGATCAGCACTTCATCAATTTCACACCAAATCTGTCTCTTTCATAATCCCACTTTACTGATTCATTACAATTAACCATTGTTCCCCCTTCAGGAGTCATACAATGAAAGACTTATATAACTATACTGTATTTAGAAAAAAATCAAAACCCTCCCCACTCCTAATCGAAATTGGCATTGCACATGATTATTAAGCCCCACATTTTTATGCACTTATGTATTTACCAATACTGTTGGTGGACCCCCATTTTCTACAGTTCCAAATAAATTAATAATTAAAATGGCAGGAACAGATGCAATGCGTTTTGTGCCATTTTAATTTTGGCAAGTTTTATCGAACTTAAGAAAGGGTCTGTGTCCATAACAACAGATCAGTTTCTTATTTCATTCCCTTAGGCCCCTTTCACACTGGGGCGGTGGGGGCGTCGGCGGTAAAACAGCGCTATTTTTAGCGCTGTTTTACCGTTGTTTTTGCAGCTGTATTCGGCCGCTAGCGGTGCGGTTTTAACCCCCGCTGGCGGCCGAAAAAGGATTAAAACCGCTCGAATAGCGCGGCTATAGCCGCGGTATTGCCGCGGTATAGCCGCGCTGCCCCATTGATTTCAATGGGCAGGAGCGGTTTAGGAGCGGTGAATACACAGTGCTCCTTCCCCGCTCCAAAGATGCGGTTTGCAGGAGTTTTTTTCTTCTCCTGCAAGCGCACCGCTTCAGTGTGAAAGCCCTCGGGCTTTCACACTGAACAAACAGCAGCGGCTGTTTTGGGTCGGTTCACAGGCGGTATTTTTAGCGCAATAACGCCTGCAAAAACCGCCCCAGTGTGAAAGGGGTCTAACCTGCAATGGAAACCACATACCTGACATGTTGTCACTATAGATAATGTAAACACTTCCTTCCATGCAGTTCTGGTACAATCAGACCCGGGTATTCTTCTGTGGGGTCTATATTGGAATTTTCATATACCATGTGTTTGTGAGACTTTGCAAGTTTGTTGGATTTTTTTTTTTTCCTCTTTCAGTGTTGGGGGTGTTGAATCTGTGTGATGCCCTTCGAGACGACGTCCTGCCGGAACTTGGAGTGCGGCTGGAAGACCATGAAGGTAACAGATTGTTATGGGACGCTAGACAATCGGCTAGATACACAGTTAAAATACATATACAGTTGTGCTCATAAGTTTACATACCCTGGCAGAATTTATGATTTCTTGGCGCCCACTACCCGGAAGACCCGGATCGCGTGTATATATATGTTATCCGGTGCAGAGGTGCCGACCTGTAGCAGTAAAACTGTTATAGAGCAGACTTTAAGTAGTTAATATAAAGGTGGTTAGGTGGAGCTCAGTCATGTGCAGCTATTGACTTATAGAAAGTCAGTATTTGTATAGTATTTTCTGGACCTTGCAGAGGCAGAATTGGGAGGGGGTGGGTGCAGTAAAAGAAAGCCCTGCCATCTCTGTATTCCTGCAATGGTTAAAGTGGAAGTAAGGGCTACATATATGTAGGGCTGGGGAAAAAATCGATTTGAATCTTGAATCAAGAGGTCAAATCGATTCAAATTTTCAGCAAATCGATTTTTTAGATTTTTTTTTTTTTTTTTTATCACCAGGACCAGTGCTGACACGCGCCGGTCTGGAAGAGCTGCGGGCAGGAGTTTTTAGGTGAGGCCGCGGCTTCCGCCTAGTCCACGAGGCCGGACGCTGCGGACTAGGCCAAAGCTGCGGCCTCACCTAAAAACTCCTGCCCGCAGCTCCTCAGGACCGGCGCGGTGTGCATCAAAGAAAAAAAAAAAACTTGATTCAAATCGTGAATCGAGTTTTTGGGGAGAAAATCGCCCAGCTCTACATACATCTTTGCTCAAAAACACTGCTACCCCCTCCTCCTACCTATTCTTTATAGTGTGTGTAAAAGCGATGCGTAAATACCTTTTTTATTCTGATTTGCTCTGGTGCTGTCACTTGAAGCAAAAGCAGCGACTCCCATGCGTCACGGATCGCTTGACAACGGCGCTGAATTGCGGTAGCCGCGGCATCACCCTCTCGCTTCCATTTCCTCTCCATTATCGGTGCTTCCTCCTCTTCCCTGCAGCAGCCATTCAATTTGTGAAGCCACTAGTTCTGCATCACTTATCCAGGCCGGAGCAGATTAAAAAAAAAAAAAAATGTACAAACATATCTTTTACAAAAAATATACAGCATAGGTAGGAAAAGGGGAGGGAGCAGTTTTCTTTTTTTTTTTTTTTTTTTTTTTTTTTTTTATATAGTTGTACAAACAAAAACAATTTATTTTTTATAGTTATATGACTAAATTACTAAATATCAAAAATTATCAAATAGTATATAAAAAAAAGAAAAAAAAAACAACACAAGAAAAAAAAAGCAGTGTTTTTTTAAGCAGACAGACATATATGTATGTAGCCATTAGTCTCACTTTAGTTGTCTAAGCTTCTTGTGAGTATAAGTATATTTTAAATAGTCTGCTTTCTCAGGTCTGCCAACGGTGGTCAAACTTGTGGACAAAGAGACTCTGCTAAAGGAAAAGGAAGAAAAGAAGAAGGTAAATGAAACGATCTGTTTTAGTCATGATAAAAAATCACTAGTGTTTATTTTAATGCTAGTTTAGTAACTCTTTTTAAAAACCAATGGCTCTCTAACTAGTGTGGTTAGCACTTCCGCCTAGCAGCACTAGGGTCACCGGTTTAAATCCCAACCATGACACTACCTGCCTGGAGTTTGCATTTTCTCCCTGCGCTTGCCTGGGTTTCCTCTTGATACTCCGGTTTCCTCCCACACTCCAAAGACATGCTGGTAGGTTAATTGGCTCCTGTTTAAATTGGCCCTAGTATGTGTATCTGTATGTATGGGTGTGAGTTTGGGACCTTACATTGTAAGCTCTTTAAGGGCAGGGACTGATGTGAATGTGCAATATAAATGTAAAGAGCTGCATAAACTGACAGCGCTATATACAGTGCCTTGAAAAAGTATTCATACCCCTTGACACTTTCCACATTTTGTCATGTTACCACCAAAAACGTAAATGTATTTTATTGGGATTTTATGTGATAGACCAACACAAAGTGGCACATAATTGTGAAGTGGAAGGAAAATTGATAAATGGTTTTCAACGTTTTTTTACAAATAAATATGTGAAAAGTGTGGTGTACATTTGTATTCAGCCCCCTTTTACTCTGATACCCCTAACTGAAATCTAGTGAACCTATTGCCTTCAGAAGTCACCTAATTCATAAATAGAGTCCACCTGTGTGTAATTTCATCTCAGTATAAATACAGCTGTTCTGCGAAGCCGTCAGAGGTTTGTTAGAGAACTTTATTGAACAAACAGCATCATGAATGCCAAGGAACACACTTGACAGGTCAGGGATAAAGTTGTGGAGAAGTTTAAAGCAGGGTTGGGTTATAATAAAATATCCCAAGCTTTGAACATCTCACAGAGCTCTGTTCAATCCATCATCCAAAAATGGAAAGAGTATGGCACAACTGCAAACCTACCAAGACATGGCCGTCCACCTAAACTGACAGGCTGGGCAAGGAGAGCATTCATCAGAGAAGAGCCAAGAGGCCCATGGTAACTCTGGAGGAGCTGCAGAGATCCACAGCTCAGGTGGGAGAATCTGTCCACAGGACAACTATTAGTCGTGTTCTCCACAAATCTGACCTTTATGGAAGAGTGACAAGAAGAAAGACATTGCTGAAAGAAAGCCATAAGAAGTCCTGTTTGCAGTTTGCAAGCAGCCATGTGGGGGACACAGCAAACATGTGGAAGAAGGTGCTCTGGTCAGGTGAGACCAAAATTGTATTTTTTGGCCTAAAAGCAAAACGCTATGTGTGGTGGAAAACTAACACTGCACATCACCCTGAACACACCATCCCCACTGTGAAACATGGTGTTGGCAGCATCATGTTGTGGGGATGCTTTTCTTCAGCAGGGACAGGGAAGCTGGTCAGAGTTGATGGGAAGATGGATGGAGCCAAATAAAGTAATCTTAAAACCTGTTGGAATCTCTAAAAGCCTTTAGACTGGGGCGGAGATTCACCTTCCAGCAGGACAACGATTCCTAAACATACAGCCAGAGCTACAATGGAATGGTTTAGATCAAAGCATATTCATGTGTTAGAATGGCCCAGTCAAAGTCCAGACCTAAATCCAATTGAGAATCTGTGGCAAGACTTGAAAATTGCTGCTCACAGACACTCTCCATCCAATCTGACAGAACTTGAGATATTTTACAAAGAAGAAGAATGGGCAAAAATGGCCCTCTCTAGATGTGCAAAGCTGGTAGAGACATCCCCAAAAAGACTTGCAGCTGTAATTGCAGTGAAAGGCGGTTCTACAAAGTATTGACTCCGGGGGGCAGAATACAAGTGTACCCCACACTTTTCACATATTTATTTGTAAAAAAAAAGTTTGAAAACCATTTATCATTTTCCTCCCACTTCACAATTATGTGACACTTTGTGTTGGTCTATCACATAAAATCCCAATAAAATACATTTACGTTTTTGGTTGTAACATGACAAAATGTGGAAAATTTCAAGGGGTATGAATACTTTTACAAGTAGTGGCTGTGAGTGACGGAGCAACGGTACACAGGAGATCGCGGCTCTATGTAATTCAGTGGTGCTCGCTCCTCTTCCCTCAGAGACAGCAGGGATTGGTGTATAACACGCACCCACGATTTTCCCATTTTAAGGGGAAAAAAGTGCGTGTTATAAGCCGACAAATACGGTATATACAGTATACTGCACTAAATTCCGACAGACAGATGAGATCTTCCCATCTTGCTCCCAGAACAAAATTGTGTTGAGCTGAGTGCTGCCCAGTCATTCACGGGAAACTTTGTATTCTATGAACTAATACGAAGCTTCCCCTGATGTGGAGTTTGTGACGTCATCAGCCCGTCTCCCCACCTCAGCCAATCAGAGGAAGATTTGTATTCATTCATAGCATAGAAAGCTTCCTCTGGATTGCTCAGCCCAGCTGGATTTTGATCCAGGAGCAGAACGGGAAGTTTCTTATCCCACTGCCAGAACACAGTGCTGTATGTAGCTACACAAAGCATATACTGTTAAGTAAATAGTTATTAGCATATACTGTTAAATAGTTAATAGCATATACTGTTAAGTAAATAGTTTGTTTGGACTGGCTTGGTCCAAACAAACCATTTAAAATTAAATGTAACATGGACAGGGGTTTTTTTCAGCGGGAACGTGAGGGAACGCAGTTCCGGCACCTCCTGGACTGACTGTATGTAATGGAAAGGGGTGCTGGAGTGTGCTGCAGGTTATTGATGCTCACTGTTGGGGGATCTATTCTAGCTGGAGGGGATCTATTTTTGCAGGGGGGGCCATTGTTGCTGAGGAGGTCTATTGTTGCTAAGGGTGGGTCTTGTGTTGCTGGGGGGGTCAGTTGTTGGTGACGGACATCTACTCTTGGGGGAGGGGTCTATTGTTGATGGCTGCTAGAGAGTCTATTAATGCTGGCTGTGCGGAGATCTGTTGATGCTGCCGGGAGTCTATTGTTGCTGATGGGGAGGGAATTTTGTTGTGGGTGGTACATTGTTGTTAGGGGGATCTATTGTTGCTGGCTGAAGGGGATCTATTTTACTGCTTTTCTTGATATCATTGCCAAATTCCATACAAAATTACTTGGCACCACAAAATGATACTTGGTTCTGTATTGTCTAAAAGGGGTGGTACTGGGAGGTGGGTGGGGGATGGAACCAAGGGACAGTGCTCGGAGGTGGGTAGCGGCGGGGAAAAGGTGAGTTCCTGCACCTATTGTTGGAGGAAAAAATGCTCTGAACATGGAGATCAGCTTTAGCTGTCTTCCTGGGATAAATAAATGAAGAGTAACTGAGTCAAGCATTTATACATTATCCTGGGGAAAATGCTGCTTCAAGCTCCCTCCAGTTCTGGTTTTTAAACCTATTGATAGCCCTCACCAGGAAGGTGTTAAATGCAGAATTTCAATGTTTAATGGAAATGCAGTCAGGACATGCATGCACAGAAAGGAATCTGGGGACAAAGGCCACCCTAGTCATCCTCCAGAGCAATAGTTGCTGTCTTTCTGTGAATGGCCTCTGGCCGTAAAGTCATATGAGACATTTTCTGAAATCTACAGCTGTATCTCACCAGCTGTGTCAGGGAATTTCTCTGCACAAATGTTTGAGGATTGTGAAATGCAAGCTTCGCCTTCAGAGGGGGATTTCCACCCACACAGCTCACTGTCCCCTGCCATAGAAACGCGAGCCTTGGTGACAGGTGTAGACGATGCACAGGAAACCCTATGAGAATATGTCACCGAAGCTGGTGTTTTTTTCTTTAATGTGGTACACAAACCTCTAGTATGAAGTTACTGTATAAAATACCTCATATAATGCAGTCACATGTTTGTGTAAAAAAAAAAAAAAAAAAACACACACACACATCTGGAAAGTATTCACGGCACATTTTTTATGTTACAGCCTTGTTCCTAAGTGGATTAAATTCATTATTTTCCTCAAAATTCTACAAACAATCCCCCATAATGTGAAATAAGTTTGTTTGAAATCTTTGCAAATTTGTTAAAAAAAACTAAAAAAAAAATCCCATGTACATAAGTATTCGCAGCCTTTGCTCAATACTTTGGGGAAGCACCAATTACAGCCTCAAGTCTTTGTGAGTATGATGCTACAAGCTCGGCGCTCCTATTTTTGGACATTTTCTCCCATTCTTCTTTGCAGGACCTCTCAAGCTCCATCAGGTTGGATGGGGATAGTCGGTGCACAGCCATTTTCAGATCTCTACAGAGATGTTTAATCGGGTTCAAGTCTGGGCTCTGACTGGGCCACTCAAGGACATTCACAGAGTTGTCCCGTAGCCACTCCTTTGTTATCTCGGCTGTGTGCTTAAGGTCGTTGGCCTGTTGGAAGATGAACCTTCACCCCAGTCTGAGGTCCAGAGCGCTCTGGAGCAGGTTTTCATCAAGGATGTCTCTGTACGTTGCTGTATTCTTCTTTCCCTCGATCCTGACTAGTCTCCCAGTTCCTGTCGCTGAAAAACGTTCCCACAGCATGATGTTGCCACCACCATGCTCCACTGTAGGGATGGTATTGACTAGGTGATGAGCGGTGCCTGCTTTCCTCCAGACATGATGCTTGCCATTCAGGCCAAAGAGCATCAAGCCAGAGAATTTTTTTTTTTCAGTTTCTCATGGTCTGAAAATCCTTCAGGTACCTTTTGACAAACTCCAGGTGGGCTGTCATGTGCCTTTTACTGAGGAGTGGCTTCCGTCTGGCCACTCTACCATACAGGCCTGATTGGTGGAGTGCTGCAGAGATGGTTGTTCTTCTGGAAGGTTCCACAGAGAAATGCTGGAGCTCTGTCAGAGTGACCATCGGGTTCTTGGTCACCTCTCTGACTAAGGCCTTTCTCCCCCGATCGCTCAGTTTGGCTGGGCGGCCCGCTCTCGGAATAGTCCTGTTGGTTCCAAACTTCTTCCATTTACGGATGATGGAGACAACTGTGCTCATTGGGACCTTCAATGCTGCAGAAATGTTTCTGTACCCTTCCCCAGATCTGTGCCTCCATACAATCCTGTCTTGGAGGTCTACAGACAATTCCTTGGACTTCATGGCTTGGTTTGTGCTCTGACATGCACTGTTAACTGTGAGACCTTATATAGACAGGTGTGTGCATTTCCAAATCATGTCCAATCAACTGAATTTATCACAGGTGGACTCCAATCAAGTTGTAGAAACATCTCAAGGATGATCAGTGGAAACAGGATGGACCTGAGCTCAATTTTGAGTGTCATGGCAAAGGATGTAATACTTTATGTACATGGGATTTTATATATTTTTTATTTCATTTGCAAAAATTTCAAAGCATCTTCTTTCACGGAAAATTGAATCCATTTTGGAATAAGGCTGTAATGTGACAAAATGTGGAAAAAGTGAAATGCTGTGAATTCTTTCAGGTTGCACTATACAGTAAAACCTTGGTTTGAGGTGTGTGTGTGTGTGTGTATGTATGTATATATATGTATGTGTGTGTATATGTGTGTGTATGTGTGTGTGTATGTGTGTGTATATATATATATATATATATATATATATATATATATATATATATATATATATATAGTGATAAAATATATGCTTTGTTTGCATGCTTAAATATTTGTAAATAGTAATAATTATGCAAAATGAAGATGCACACAAGCTGCATAAATTACAACAGTGAACAATAATGTAGCTCTTGCTGGTAACGGTCAGATCTGGAGAGCACTGGGACATTTCCTCGAAATTACTGCTAGCAGCACTTGGCTTTCATCTGGCTGCCTTTAAAGTGGCCACCAGCAGGTGGCGCTCTGCTGCCTCTAGACTTGTGCAGTATCCTTTTTTTTTTTTTTTTTTTTTTTTTTTTTTTTTTTTCTTCAAGGATGTTTAGCAAGTCCTATGTGAATGTTAAACCCACTTAAAGCAGGTCAGAAGCAGGTCACCTGCAGGTCTAATGCACTGATTTGATGAATTTTGAATGACTTCGGAAGCTCCTTAAACTGATATCATCAACACAAGAATGAATCCTGGCCCCAGTTCTGCCTTGGTCTTTTGTTTATTGCTCGTTGATGTCCAATCGTTTTGGACGTCAGTATACAAGTTACTCCATGTGGTACATGCAAATCTTTATTTGAGGTGCTGGGCTCCCCTCTTCCTATCCCTGTTTGGAACAATATTCATTCGGCTTTAGGATTTGATGTTTTCTTTTAGACATGGTGACCGGTGACTCCCTCTATAGAGTCTTGTAGTCTTGCGTCCAGGGATTTGTTAATCCTCCCACGGGCCGGCGACACTTTATTCACACCTAACATAGTCACCTTGTCCACACTGGTGATCCAACCATATGTTAACTGAATTTTACACGGCTGTAGCAAGAACTTTTTTCCACTGTATCTGTGTATAAGATAGGAGGTCCTGAGGAAGCGGTTGCCCCCTGTGAAACTCGTTGACCTTTCTTACCTAATCTCAAAAGACTACCTTGTTAAACAATCTCCATCCCCTCAGTGGGGAATGATTGGTAGTATGAATGTTCTTGCATTTTTGATATATGATTTTATCAAAGTTTTTAATTGGATGAAATAAAGTTTTTTGTATTTATTTTTAATATTATGTGAAGTATTTGAGTCCATTGGAGGGTTAGTAAAAATCCTACTAATCTGTATACCTTTGTTCCATTAAAGTCTATGGGCACAAGTCGGATAGAAGTCACATTGAAGTAGTACAGGAATCTTTTCTAAGTTTGGAGTGACTTCAGTAGTGCTAATTAAGAGCGCTCTTGTTGAGTCTCGGTTCATACTGCCGCGACTTGTGAGACCCTAAATCGCGTGACATGTGAAACCCCATGTTAGTCCATGAGAGCTGTCCTAATTGGCACTACTGAAGTCACTCCGACTTTAGAAAAGGTTCCTCTACATCTGACATTATAGCAAGATTACCCAGGCATTCCCGAAAGTTTACTTCTAAAGTCGCATCAAGTTGCTAGGAATTCACCTGGCAAAGCCGCACCATAACTTGCAAGATTTTCAGGTCCACAGTAGTGTGAACCAAGCCTGACTAACAGGATTTCACTTGTCATGTCACTTGGGGTCTCACAAGATGGATCCCAAGTTGCGGCAGTGTGAACCGAGCCTAAGCGTTTTCACTTGTGCAACTTGTCCTGCGACTCGGGACTGCAAAGTCGCAAGACAAGTCGTACCCCATGATTTCCAATGAGCACCGTTCATATCTGTTTGTCATCAAGTCGCAGCGACTTCAAAGTAGTCCCTGAACTACTTTGGTCCAACTTTGATGCGACGAGGTCCATAGAACTCAAGATTAATTGCTTCAAGTCGCATCAAAATCGCACAACTTTCAGGACACAGTAGTGGAAACCTAGGCTTAAACCTGGAAGCTGAGTTTTTTTGCAGAGCTGCACCAGATTTTGCACTCTCCAATTTAAGTAAATCTCCCCCTTTATGTACAATACTAAGCCAAATGATGGTGTCACACAAACATACAGTGCCTTGAAAAAGTATTCATACCCCTTGATATTTTTCCCACATTTTGTCATGTTTCAACCAAAAACGTAAATGTATTTTATCGGCGTTTTATGTGATAGACCAACACAAAGTGGCACATAATTGTGAAGTGGAAGGAAAATGATAAATGGTTTTCAACATTGTTTTACAAATAAAAATTTGAAAAGTGTGGTGTACATTTGTATTCAGCCCTTCTTTACTCTGATACCCCTAACTAAAATCTAGTGGAATCAATTGCCTTCAGTAGTCACCTAATTAGTAAATAGTCTACTTGTGTGTAATTTAATCTCAGTATAAATACAGCTGTTCTGTGAAGCCCTCAGAGGTTTGTTAGAGAACCTTAATGAACAAACAGCAACACGAAGGCCAAGGAACACACCAGACAGGTCAGGGATAACGTTGTGGAGGAGTATAAAGCAGGGTTAGGTTATAAAACAATATCCCAAGCTTTGAACATCTCACGGAGCTCTGTTCAATCCATCATCCAAAAATGGAAAGAGTATGGCACAACTGCAAACCTACCAAGACATGGCCGTCCACCTAAACTGACCGGCCGGGCAAGGAGAGCATTCATCAGAGAAGAGCCAAGAGGCCCATGGTAACTCTGGAGGAGCTGCAGAGATCCACAGCTCAGGTGGGAGAATCTGTCCACAGGACAACTATTAGTCGTGCTCTCCACAAATCTGCCCTTTATGGAAGAGTGACAAGAAGAAAGACATTGTTGAAAGAAAGTCATAAGAAGTCCTGTTTGTAGTTTGTGAGAAGCCATGTGGCAATTACACAGCAAACATGTGGAAGAAGGTGATCTGGTCAGATGAGACCAACATTGAACCTTTTGTTCTAAAAGCAAAACGCTATGTGTGGCAGAAAACGAACACGGCACATCACCCTGAACACACCATCCACACTGTGAAACGTGGTGGTGGCAGCATCCTGGTGTGGCAATGCTTTTCTTCAGCAGGGACAGGGAAGCTGGTCAGAGTTGATGGGAAGATGAATGAAGCCAAATACAGGACAATCTTAGAAGAAAACCTGTTAGAGTCTGCAAAAGACTTGAGACTGGGGCGGAGGTTCACCTTCCAGCAGGACAACGACCCTAAACATACAGCCAGAGCTACAATGGAATGGTTTAGATCAAAGCATATTCATGTGTTAGAATGGCCCAGTCACAGGCCAGACCTAAATCCAACTGAGAATCTGTGGAAAGACTTGAAAATTGCTGTTCACAGACGCTCTCCATCCAATCTGACAGAGCTTGAGATATTTTGCAAAAAAGAATGGGCAGAAATGTCCCTCTCTAGATGTGCAAAGCTGGTAGAGACATCCCCAAAAAGACTTGCACCTGTAATTGCAGAGAAAGGGGGTTCTACAAAGTATTGACTCCGGCGGGGCGCCATACAAATGCCCCCCCACACTTTTCACATATTTATTTGTAAAAAATGTGGAAAACCATTTATCATTTTCCTTCCACTTCACAATTATGTGCCACTTTGTGTTGGTCTATCACATAAAATCCCAATAAAATACATTTACGTTTTTGGCTGTAACATGACAAAATGGGCAAAATTTCAAGGGGTATGAATACTTTTTCAGGGCACTGTATACAGTACAGCAATAACATAAAATGAATACTTAGCTCCTGAGTCCACCTGCCAGAAGGTGACCCCATTTTTATGCCCTTGTGGGAGGGGACACAAAGAAAATCTCACCGCTGGAGCTTCCGAATTATAAGATGCTGTCAGGGGATTAAACTACTGCTGCTTAATCCAGAACTGAAATGTCAATCTAGGTGGAGTTGGCATTTAAAGGCTAACAATGGCAACGATTGTTCCTGCCAAGACTCGCTATTTACTCTCGGCATTATCTTGACACTTTGTCAGGTAAAATCCTGAGTGTTCTCAACCTGTCGTAACCCCTTTAATAAACAAGACTAGTCATACTCCAAATAAATGGTCATCATATATATATATATATATTTCCAGGCAGAAGAAGAGAAGAAAAGGAAGAAGGAGGAGGCTGCTAGGAAAAAGCAGGAACAAGAGGTGAGTCTGCAGAAATACAAATCTGACATTCCATAATATACAGAAACTATATCCCTTTTCCACTGGTAAATGATGTGGTCAGAAATCAGTGTCAGAATTTACATAAGATATGGCACCAACATCCCGTTTTAGACAAGAAGAAACATTTGGGAGATATGGGACTTTATAGGTGCAAAGCATTCAGACAACAATATGTAAAAAAATATATGTACAAATTTATATTAAATGAACAACGTCATAAAAACAATACATACAATACAGTCATAGCCATAGATGTGTGCAAAGCATACTATTAATGACAATGATTACATTTTAGTCATGTTCATGTTTTTTCTACATGTTTCGCCATATGGCTTCTTCAGGAAAGAACGTGGGGGTTCATTTTTTTAAAATATAAGAACCTATAATTCGACAACTTTTTAGTTGTGCAACAGAGACAGAAAAAGATACAGATTAATACAACAGGTATAAGTAGAGTATATCTTGTGTATATCTAGGACTGCAGTTAAATGAAAAGCATGAGACATTCACTGAAACAAAAACCAAAGGGCCCTACCTCATGATGTGAGTCTGAGGGCAAAAACAGTGTTAAAATTATGTGAGGAATGAGATCCGGCAGTATATTGCATCCACATATCCAAAACCCCCCGAATATTGCCAAGTCACCTGTAGGGAGGGGTGAATAATGATATAATTATATCATATAATTTATATAATCTATATTATACTCATTTCTGATATATCATTATTCACCCCTCCCTACAGGTGACTTAGCAATATTCAGGGGGTTTTGGATGGCCCATGACTGCAAGGGGCGCTGTGATGGGGGGGATGGCCCATGACTGCAAGGGGCGCTGTGATGGGGGGGATGGCCCATGACTGCAAGGGGCGCTGTGATGGGGGGGATGGCCCATGACTGCAAGGGGCGCTGTGATGGGGGGGATGGCCCATGACTGCAAGGGGCGCTGTGATGGGGGGGATGGCCCATGACTGCAGGGGGCAACATGATGGGGGGTGGCCCATGACTGCAGGGGGCAACATGATGGGGGGTGGCCCATGACTGCAGGGGGCAACATGATGGGGGGTGGCCCATGACTGCAGGGGGCAACATGATGGGGGGTGGCCCATGACTGCAGGGGGCAACATGATGGGGGGGATGGCCCATGACTGCAAGGGGCACTGTGATGGGGGGATGGCCCATGACTGCAAGGGGCACTGTGATGGGGGGGATGGCCCATGACTGCAAGGGGCACTGTGATGGGGGGATGGCCCATGACTGCAAGGGGCAACATGATGGGGGGGGGTGGCCCATGACTGCAAGGGGCAACATGATGGGGGGGGTGGCCCATGACTGCAGGGGGCAACATGATGGGGGGGATGGCCCATGACTGCAAGGGGCGCTGTGATGGGGGGGTGGCCCATGACTGCAAGGGGCACTGTGATGGGGGGTGGCCCATGACTGCAAGGGGCACTGTGATGGGGGGCATGTATAAGGGGGGGGTTGTGAGACTCCATGAACCCCCCCCCCCCCCCCCAAGTCCCTGGAAAAATTGGCTACACCCAAAGCGGTTAACGACCGCTGCACTGTGGCATTACTGATTGGCTCCACGTGCTTCTTCCCACCCCCCCTAGTCTGAGCCTTGCTGTACAGCAAGAAGCCGATACCAGGTCAGATTCAGGTATTTGCACTGCTTGCATTTAAAAAGTACATTTAATGATTACAGAGATGCATGAATGTGTGTCTTTTATATCTGCTTGGAGCAATAAAACAACGGCAGCCAATCTTATTTCCTCCGCTGTTCTCTTTACCACATACCATACACGAGTGAAGCTACAGAGACTTCCTGGCAGTGTGTGTGTCAATTTTATTTTTCATTTCACAATGTGTTTCCGCAGGCTGCAAAACTATCTAAGATGAAGATCTGCCCTGGTGAAATGTTTAAAGCAGAGACTGACAAATACTCCAAGTTTGATGAAAATGTGAGTAGCCACAAACTATTGGGTTTGATGGAGCTAAACAGACGTTTTGGATCTGAAGCCGACAGCAAATGTTACAGTTTGATTGTACAACTCACTAAGCTTTTGTTGAAAGGTGCTTAAAGGGTGACTCTATTTTCGTGGGGGAAAAAAAAAATAGCAACTTAAAAATATATATAATTTAGTGTATACAATTGCTACACAAGTCAGTTTTCTGTAAAATGCAATATGGCCACCTTGAGGTTTTCTGTACACGGATGGTATACAGAACACCCCCCCCCCCCCCCCACCGAAATTAAATCTCCTGCTTCTGTGATTGGCTCGCTGAATCTCCCAGAAGTCTGCACTAAGATACAAGTCAGTTTTTGAGCATCATCTGCAACAAAAATCTCCTTTTTGGTGAGATACCCCCAAAGGGAAATCACATCTAAAGGGATGCAGACCCTGACATTTTCCTCATTAGAACCCTGCAAGTGCAGCAGCTGAATTAATTGTAAATTGTAAAATCACTTTTATGGACACAGACAAACAGCTCATTCCTCAGAATAACAAAAGGTAGGAATCTGCAACTAAATTTGTTAAAATCCTTGCAATGTACATAGATTACCCAGAGGGGAATATTTTTTGTTTTTTTTTCTCAACAAAAGTGGAGCTACTCTTTAAAGGACAACCTTACTTTTAGTAAAGTGTAGACCTCCCTCCCTCTCTCAGGTGACTCCAGCAATTTGTTGGGAGAGCTAGTGCTTTAGGTTACCATGGTACAGGATATGGTCAGAGACTGAAGACATGATACAAGAGATGGTCAGAGACTGCAGACATGATACAAGAGATGGTCAGAGACTGCAGACATAATACAAGAGATGGTCAGAGACTGCAGACATGATACAAGAGATGGTCAGAGACTGCAGACATGATACAGGAGATGATCAGAGACTGTAGACATGATACAGGAGAAGGCCAGAGACGGCAGACATGATACAGGAGTTGGCCAGAGACTGCAGACATGATACAGGAGAAGGCCAGAGACGGCAGACATGATACAGGAGTTGGCCAGAGACTGCAGACATGATACAGGAGATGGTCAGAGACTGCAGACATGATACAGGAGTTGGCCAGAGACTGCAGACATGATACAGGAGTTGGCCAGAGACTGCAGACATGATACAGGAGATGGCCAGAGACTGCAGACATGATACTGGAGATGGCCAGAGACTGTGGACAAAGGATAGTCAGAGACTGGACATGATATCAAAGATGGTCAGAGGCTGTGGACAAGATGCAAGTGATGGTCAGAGACTGCCATACCAGAATATGCCCTAAGACTAAGTTTACACTGGTGGTTGGTAAAAACGGGCAGTTGCATTGTGTTTTTACCACCTTAGCCTGACCACCCCCCTTAAGCTGCCAAGGCAGCCAGATGGGGTTGCATACTTGCTGTGGCTGAGATGCTTTGTGGTAAGAGTTATACCTCCTGTCGCGTTCAGCAGGCAGTAACGTTCACCAAACTCAACCCATTCAAGTGAATGGGACTGTGACACAACTGCCCTGTAACTGCATACAAATCCCGCAGTTGCAGTGTGGTGGTGCAGGCTTTTAGGGGTTAAAACAGCCAGTAAAGAGACTACATAATGCCTCCAGTCCCAGCTGCTTGTCAAACGCCCTCTGAAAAGCAATCTACCGTGGATTATTCTTCATACTGTAATGCTAATGGAAACGAGCCCTTGGAGTCCAACTTCCATTTTCAAAAACTGGTCTGAAACGGCTTGATAATGGTGAGGAAAAACTGAGCGTTTTATTCTAGATGTTTTCATACTGGAGGCGAACTTCTGTTATTTTATAAAGAAAAAAATTGTGTTCAACACACACTTTTTTTTTTTCCAGTATTTCCCATGTGAGTTATTCAAATATTATTCAAATTTAAGAACGCAGTATGGCTGTCAGTATGCAGTTAATTCCCCACAGTGCACCGGGTAGACACTTTATTATTTACATGAGTATTTGATTCATATACGACGTGTTTTCCTAGCTGCACTTGTACACTCTGCTAAATAAAAGAGCGTCCAAAAATGCAATGAAAAGTCATCAGATGTTTTATGTGCCGACACGTGATAGAACACGGGAAGTATTTTATAAGCGCCGGGCCTGTGTCAACAGGCTTTTGTTCACATCAGAACAACCGCTTCCCTTTTCATAATAGTCTATTAGAATGCAAAATCAGCTGAAGCAGGACAGATGTACCTGTCAGTAAATCCGGAATCATCCCAGAAGAGACTTGGACTGATGTAAAGGTTGGCTTCATTCACCTATTTAACCACTTCTGGACAGAACCTCTTTTTGAGATCTGTTGTTTACAAGTTAAAATCAGTTTTTTTGCTAGAAAATTACTTAGAACCCCAAACATTATATATGTTTTTTTTTTCAGACACCCTAGAGAATAAAATGGCAGTCATTGCAATAGTTTTTCACACCAAATTTGCGCAGTGGTCTTACAACGCAATTAAAAAAAAAAAAATTCACTTTTTTTTAATTAAAAAATAAGACAACAGTAAAGTTGGCACAATTTTTTTTTTTTATTGTGAAAGATATTGTTACGCCGAGTAAATTGATACCCAACATGTAATGCTTCAAAAATGCACCCGCTCGTGGAATGGCGACAAACTTTGGCACTTAAAAATTTCTACAGGTTACCTGTTTAGGGTTACAGAGGAGGTCTTTTGCTAGAATTATTGCTCTTGCTCTAATGATCACGGCAATACAAGATGTGATCAGAGACTGCAGACATGATACAAGATGTGATCAGAGACTGCAGACATGATACAAGAGATGGTCAGAGACTGCAGACATGATACAAGAGATGGTCAGAGACTGCAGACATGATACAAGAGATGGTCAGAGACTGCAGACATGATACAAGAGATGGTCAGAGACTGCAGACATGATACAAGAGATGGTCAGAGACTGCAGACATAGTGCAGGAGATGGTCAGAGACTGCAGACATGATACAAGAGATGGTCAGAGACTGCAGACATGATACAAGAGATGGTCAGAGACTGCAGACATGATACAAGAGATGGTCAGAGACTGCAGACATGATACAAGAGATGGTCAGAGACTGCAGACATGATACAAGAGATGGTCAGAGACTGCAGACATGATACAAGAGATGGTCAGAGACTGCAGACATGATACAAGAGATGGTCAGAGACTGCAGACATGATATAGGAGATGGTCAGAGACTGTACATGATACAGGAAATCACCTTTTCATGGGGGTACCCACTAAAGTGGAGGGGCCTAGAGCGACAGCAGGGGACCCTAGAAGAGGAGGGCCTGAAGCGCACGGCAGGGGGCCCCAGAAGAAGAGGATCGGGGCTGCTCTGTGCAAAAAAGCATTGTACTGAGCAGGATAGAGATATATTTATTTCATTTTTTTTTTTTAAAAGTAGGTTTAGAACCATTTTAAAGTCTGTTATTTAAAAAAAAATACAAAAACAAAACAACAAAAAAAAAAAACCAAACATGCTCTACTTACCTGCTCTGTGTAATGGTTTTGCACAGAGCAGCCCGGATCCTCTTCATCTTGGGTCCCCCACCAACGCTCCTGGCCCCCCCCTCCTTCAGAGTGCCCCCAAAGCAAGCATTTTGCAGTGGGGGCACCTGAGCAGGCTCGCTTCCAAGCTGCGGCTCTTTCCATTCTCGCACACAGCCACGGCTCAGCCCCACCCTCTCTCTCTCTCCTGATTATCACAGTGGCTGTGATTGACAGCAGCGTGAGCCAATAAGGAGGGAGAGTACCTGGAGAGCCAAGGCACTCGTGCACATCGCTGAATTGAGATGGTGCTCAGGTAAGTATTTAGGGGGGGCTGCTGCACAGATTTGACCTTCATGCATAGAATACATGAAGGTCAAAAAACCTTTAGCCTTTAGAACCACTTTAATTTCAGTTTAACGTCCCTGTGTCAGAATGTTTAGATATTACAGAATCTTGTACTTTGTGTCCTATGCCTTGTGTCACTCAGTCCGCTCCAACCTCGAAAGCTTACAGAAAAAAAAATGTGAGACTTTATCAAACATCTAATTAACATGTCATCGTTTTTTTTTTCCTTCAGGGGTTTCCCACGCATGATACAGAGGGCAAGGAGCTAAGCAAAGGCCAGGCCAAAAAACTCAGAAAGTTGTATGAAACTCAAGAAAAACTTTACAAAGAATATCTGCAGATGGTTCAAAATGGAAATGCTAAATGATGACATCATCGACGGGAACACTGTGAACAAACGATTGGTTGTAGGACCACAACTGTATTTATTTTTCTATGCTGTCCTGCAGTGGGGAATGTATTTCATTGTTGGGGGGGTGCGGCCATATTCAACAAAAATGGCTTCTAGGATCTATGAGCCAGATAATAATCACTATCATACCGCCCCCTCTGAGTGGGGGAGGGGGGGGGGGCACACAACCTGTACTAACTTGACTGTTATTGCTGATCAGCAACAGGGATTAAACCACCAGTAATATATACTGTCAATCATACGTAATAAACACGGTATAGAACGTCCTGTGCTGTGTCTACTGATTTAAACACTTTAAAGGCACAATCCAGCTAAAGTTGAAAAAGAAAGTAGAACCATGGACCCCCCCCCCCATAAAAGAGAAAATATGTGCTGCAGCACTTACAATGGTTCCAAACCACAGACATGAAATATGGATAAAACATATCCGTCTATAGGTGGGAGTCAACCACGGAGGGAGGGGGGAGGGGATCGAGGTGCCAACAAGTGGTTTGTGACCACGGATCTGCCTCCCCCAACCTCCCCGGCTCTTCTGTTAACTGGAGGTTGGGAGCTGCTCCGTAATTGGTTGCTAGATGGTCCTAGCAACCAATCACCAGCTTGCTATTATGAACTCCCGCTCCCACCTTCCACCAGCACTAAGCTGTCTCCTGATCTCCACTCTGATGAACACACCTGGCAGGTAAGTGCTACCTATACAGCACTGGGGGGGGTACACTGTTGGAGTGGGGACAGAGGATACTACGGGGGGGGGGGGGGACTGGATGTGAAGGGAGTCAGACACTGTTTTGGGGGGTACAGGAAGACACTACTGGGGGGAGAAAGGGGGCAGAGGACGCTAGAGTGAGGGTGAAGGGGGCAGAGGACACTACAGTGGAGGGAGAGGTAATGTGAGGAGGGTAGAGGAAACAGCATTGGGAGATATAGAACATTACTGTGGGAGGGGGAGGGGAGCAGAGGACATACCCCCCCCCCCCCTTAGGATCTTTGCTTTTTTTTCTCCATGTTGTCCAGGTAGATCTCAGTCCAGGTAGACCCCTGTGTATAGTGACAAGTTTTACTGTCACCAAGAGAAAAAAGGTGATGGGAGGGATCTCCAGCACACAGCCTGTGATTGACAGCCTCGGCTCTGTTCTTGTGAGCAGGGGGTGTGTGTCCCTTTCCTCCAGTCGGCTCTCAAAACTCTCCTCTTACTGAGCTCTGCCGTGAGTAATTTCAGCTCTCCGCCCCCTGCTTTCTGACAGTTAAGACAAGCTGTAAAATAATTTTGCACTTTGAACAGATGTAGAGAAGAGAAGACTGCAGATAAACACGTAAAACTTATGTAGGAGCATTTGTTTCATCTCTGTCTATCACCTGAGTTCAGCCCACTTCACTGGGTATATGGAAGGGTTTACAACAGGGGTCTCAAACTGATGTCCCTCCAGCTGTTGCAGAACTACAAGTCCCATCAGGCCTCTGCCTGTGGGAGTCATGCTTGTAACTGTCAGCCTTGCAATGCCTCATGGGACTTTTGCAACAGCTGGAGGGACGCCAGTTTGAGACCCCTGCTTTACAACCACTTAAATAGTAAGCACATCTGCCCTTTACGGTTTTCACTTCCTCCCCCTGAAAACTCTCACATATACCTGTTGATCCTGTCAGTGAAGTCCACCTAATGCACCTTCCTTGGGTGACAACATAGCTGCACTGCTCATGAATTCAGAGCAGTGGTGTCACACTCATGTCTGTTTGCACTACAGAGGGATCAGAAGATGTTGTAGGGTTTGTGGCGATCAGCATTGTCCCTGCTGATTCACAAGTCTTTAGCTCTGGGGTCTCAAAGTGGCGGCCCTCCAGCTGTTGCGAAACTCCAAGCCCCATGAGGCATTGCAAGGCTGACAGTTACAAGCATGACTTCCACAGACAGAGGCATGATGGGACTTGTAGTTTTCCAACAGCTGGAAGGTCGCCAGTTTGAGACCCCTGCTTTAGCTTGTCAATCGTCACCTGGCTACACTTGGCTCCGCCTACATCCTCTGGATTGACTGCTGTGCCTATTCTGCCGAAACCCTCCTACTGTGAGCTGCAGTGTCTGAGAGGGAGAGCATGTGAGAGACAAGGATAGTTGAAGTGGGTAAAGAAAGTTTTTTTTGTTTTTAAGGTGTATGCATCACATAGTAACTGGATTGGGAACTGTTTTTGGCTGCTACAAAGGAGCCTTTGTATGTACTTTTAAGTAAAGTGGTTTAAAATCTCAGACATGAACTATAAACAAGGCATATCCCTCTATAGTGTGGACTTGTCTCAATCCAGAGCACGTTTCTGTCTGCTGCAGAGTTTCTCTGCTATCTGCATGAGTCACTTGTCCATAAAGACATGGATGAGCGAGTTTGGGGTGGAGGAACTTGACTGGCCTGCACAGAGTCCTGACCTCCACCCGAAAAAACACCTTTGGCATGAATTAGAGCGGAGACTGCGAGCCAGGCCTTCTCGTCCAACATCAGAGCCTGACCTCACAAATGTGCTTCTAGAAGAACTGTCAAACATTCCCATAGACACACTCCTAAACCTTGTGGACGGCCTTCCCAGAAGAGTTGAACCTGTTATAGCTGCAAAGGGCGGAGCCAACTCAATATTGAACCCTACGGACTAAGACTGGGATGCCATTAAAGTTCATGTTTGTGTAAAGGCAGGCGTCCCAATACTTTTGGCAATATAGTGTATGATGCATGGATCAGGACTTGGTCTGTTTTCTGATCCATGCATCAGACCCACACGGTTGTACACTCAGTAATGCATGTGGAGATCTGTGCAGCCAGCTGCATGTCATTGACTTCAACATGCATTACTGAGTGAGTGAGGCCTAAAATGCCAGAGACTGAGCCTGCAGTGCTGAAATTAAGGAAGGAGGGAGACACAGGTATATTACTTCTTCTTTTGCAGGGGAGTGACATTTTGATATGTTTAAAGACCTGACAGGCAGTGTTGCCTTCCTACCAGATTTAAATTTACTGACACAAAAAATTTACTGGCACAGCCGAGTTTTTAATGGCATTTCCATAAGTTACAAAATTACAGTGCAAATATCAGTATTTAGGCTACAAACAAGTACAATATCCAATTAGCAATGTGATTTAAAGTGATTGTAAAGTCTTCATTTTATTTATTTTTTTTAATTAAAAATAACAAACCTCTTATACTTACCTCCTCTGTTGCAGTGGATTTGCACAGAGCAGCCCGGCTCCTCCTCTTCTCGGGTCCCTCTTCGGCTCTCCTGGCCCCTCCCTCCTGTTGGGTGCCCCCCACAGCAAGCAGCTTGAGTCACAGCTCTGTCCATTCAGACAAGGAAGCTGCATGCTGGCCCCGCCCCCTCTCTATTCTCATTGTCTGACTGACTTTGACAGCAGTGGGAGCCAATGGCACCGCGCTGCTGTCTCAGCCAATGAGGAGGGGAGTCCCGGAGGGCCGAGACATTCCTACAACATCGCTGGAGCTAGAAGGACCTCATGTATTTGGGGGGCTGCTGCATACAGAAGGCTTTTTATCTTAACCACTTCAGCCCTGGAAGAATTTGCCCCCTTCCTGACCAGAGCACTTTTTGCGATTCGGCACTGCATCGCTTTAACTGACAATTGCGCGGTCGTGCAACATGGCTCCCAAACAAAATTGATGTCCTTTTCTTTTCCCCGCAAATAGAGCTTTCTTTTGGTGGTATTTAATCACCTCTGCGGTTTTTATTTTTTGCGCTACAAAAAAAGAGCGACCATTTTGAAAAAAAACGCAATATTTTTTACATTTTGCTATAATAAATATCCCCCAAAAATATATATAAAAACATATTTTTTCCACAGTTTAGGCCGATGCGTATTCTTCTGCATATTTTTGGTTAAAAAAAATCGCAATAAGCGTTTATTGATTGGTTTGCGCAAAAGTTATAGCATTTACAAAATAGGGGATAGTTTTATGGCATTTTTATTAATATATTTTTTTTTACTAGTAATGGCGGCGATCAATGATTTTTATTGTGACTGCGACGTTATGACAGACACATCGGAAATATTTTGACACTTTTTTGGGACTATTGTCATTTATACAGCAATCAGTGCTATAAAAATGCACTGATTCCTGTGTAAATGACACTGGCAGTGAAGGGGTTAACCACTAGGGGGCGGGGAGGGGTTAAGTGTGTCCTAGGGAGTGTTTCTAACTGGGGGGGAGAGGCTATGTGTGACACGACACTGATCACCGCTCCCGATCACAGGGAGCAGAGATCAGTGACAGTGTCACTAGGCAGAACGTGGAGATGCTTGTTTACATCAGCATCTCCCCGTTCTTCCTCTCCGTGAGACGATCGCGGGTATCCCCGCAGCGATCCAGTCCGCGGGACCCGCGACCCGACTCACGGAGCTTGCCGCAGGCCGCCTCTTAATGGGCAACGTACAGGTACATTAGTTTGCCTGTACGTGCCATTCTGCCGCAGTATATCTGCGTGAGGCGGTCGGTAAGTGGTTAATGCATTAAGGTGGAGTTCCACCCACTTTTACAACTCTTCAGCATCCCTCACTAAACTGTGCACTGTAAACAAATTGTATTTTTTTTATTTTTTTTTCTCTGCACCTCCTGTATATCTGCTGTATTCATTTTTCACTTCCTCCTCCCTGGCCGCGGCCCATCGCATCATTTCCTGTTTGCAATGCCTTCTGGGAAGGGGCGGCAACTTCCTCTGAAACTGCCGTTGCTATGGAAACCTGACCTGAAACCTATTACACTGCTTGTGCTGCACTGAGCATGTGCGAGATCTGCAAGGATGAGATCCAGGAAGAAATACAGTCTGGCTTCAGATGCCCACACTTCAGATGGCCACGGACAGCTGTAAGTTTATAAAATAACAAACTACTGCTATAAACTAACAAAACAGACCTTAGTTTACAGACTAACTTTACTAGAATGCATTAAGCTTGTGTAATATAGGGGTACTTTTATTTAAAAAGTATAATTTCAGCCGGAACACCACTTTAAGATAAAAAAAAAACCTTCTGACTTTACAACCACTTTAAGGTACAGTGCTCAGCATAAATGAGTACACAACAGATTTGTCAGAAAGCTTTTTTACTTTCCTTTCAGAATCGCCATTTTCTATAGGACACTATACTACAAAATACTCCTGCAAATGCGGGCCATTGATTGCAGCCAAGATTTGTTAATTTTCACACACAAAAAAGTATTTTTCCTAACAAATTAATTCCAGACCACGTTGCAAAAATGAATACACCCCAATGAAAGTCTTAAGAGCAAAGCTAAATTTTAGACAACAAAATCCTAAATAACAAGAATTCATCTACAGGTGAGTGTAATTATTCATTAATCAGGTTGTCCAGCAGACAGGTGATTATAAAAGGGGCGTTACTTAACAAAGGAAACCCCCTCCCATTTCATGCGGTCAGCAATGGCACCACAATGGAAGAGAACTGTCACAAGGCCGGAGAAAGAAAATAATTTCTTTACACAAGAAAGGTGAAGGCTACAAGAAGATCAGCAAAGCTTTACTTATCAGTCAGAATACTGGAGCAAAAGTGATAGAAAATGTAACAAAGATGGAACTGCAACCATCTCACAGAGACGTCAGGGCCGTCCACGGAACTTATCACCTCGACAGGAGCGTCTTCTGATGAGAAGGGTTGAAGAAAATCACCATGCAAGTTCACTGCAGTTAGCTAAAGAAGTAGAAAGCCAAACTGGGGCGATTGTTTCCCGAGACACAATACGGTGTACACTGCAGAGGAACGGCATGCATGGGTGTCCTCCACGAAGGAAGCCTCTTCTAAAAGCCCATGCACAAAAAAAGCCCACCTAGAATTTGCCAGGGTCCAAAAGAAGAAGACTACTGGGACTCTGTACTCTGGAGTGATGAGACCAAGATAAATGTTTTTGGAACTGATGGCTTCAAAACTGTATGGCCTCGCAAAGGTGAGGAGTACAAAGAAAAATTCATGGTGCCTACAGTGAGACATGGTGGTGGCCGTGTCCTTCTGTGGGGCTGCATGAGTGCTGCTGGTGTCGGGAAGCTACATTTCATTGATAGTATCATGAACTCACAGATGTACTGCTCTATACTGAAAGAGAAGATGCTACCATCACTCTGTGCCATTGGTCGTCTTGCACTTTTCCTATATGACAATCATCCAAAACACACATCTAAGGCCACTGTTGCATTTCTGAAGAAGAACCGGGTGAAAGAGATTCAGTGGCCAAGTATGTCTCTTGATCCAAACCCAGTCGGGGAACACCTATGGGGAATTCTGAAGAGACAAGTTGGGTATCACTCTCCATCCAGCATCCAGGCTCTAAAAGAGTTCGTTCTTGAAGAATGGAAACAGATAACAATATGTCGCCAACTTCATTCCATGCCTAGAAGACTTGGTGCAGTCCTTACAAATCATGGAGGTCATACAAAATACTAGAAGGAGTCGTTTTTGTTGTGGGGCGTATTCATTTCTGCATCAACTAATTTGAGTAAAAATGAAGAATTTGTAATCTATTTTAATAACTTTCATGTAATGAGCAAAACAAATGTTCTATAAAACATAGTTTTTTCAAAATGTTGGAAATTGTTCTCGTGTTCATTGACATATTGATTAAAATCTTACATTTCAAAAGGGGTGTACTCATTTATGCTGAGCACTACTGTAGATATTACTGCGAAAAACATATTTCTTATTTTATTTTTGCTATAGTAAGTAAGTAACTTAGAGACAGGACTCTAAGGAGGAGGGCAAGAAATTAGAATGGGCGGCACACAGACATGAAATTGACTCTCACAGTGACAATGACGGCAGTGTGCAGCAGCACAGGTCCCCGACGTGACACGTCCCCCTCCTTCCACGCCAGGTGGTCTCTTCAGTCCACTCCAGTCCAAACAGCACTGACAGTCCGGGCTCCTTGCCTTGCTCCCGTCCTACAGACCCGCCCATGAGGCTCCGGCCACTTTGCTCGACTCCCTTGCACTATGACATCACACGACATTCTCAGGCACCGCCCTAACACCAGTGCCGGCTGGTGTTTTTTTTTCTTTTGGGGGTGGCGGAAAACAGCCCCCCCCTTCTGTCGGTCGGCGGCGGCAACCCCCCACCCCCCTGGGAGGACAGCCGGGCATCAAAGCCCCGCACTTACCCCACCTAGGTAGCGACCAGGCAGCATGTCCAGTGACTTTCTTACCTCCTCCTGCGGTGTGGATCACAGCGACTTCCGCCGTGCATCCCCCTCCTCCTAGGCATCCAATAGGATCGCCTGACCTTTCAGCCAATCGGGAAACGGGTATCAGACCCGCGCTTCCTGATTGGCAGAGAGGCAATTTAGTGTTAGAAAAGCGAATATTAGAGCTGCGCGATTAATCGTCAGGAATCGTTATTGCAATTTGTTTTTCCCAGTTGCGATCTTGACAAAAGTGTTTCAGGATTCTTGCTATGCAAAGAATTCTCTCTGCTCTTCTGAAGCCACAGCTGTCAAAAGAAAGGAAGAGAAAAACTGGGCAGTCTGCCAAGAATCACAACATTCTTTATCAGTTGAACTTAAGTATAAACATTGTAACAATTTGTCAAAGGAATAGACTTTGTGTGTAAATGAGGAAAGTTTAACCACTTAAGCCCCTTTCACACGTGCGGACAGTATGTCCGTATTTCATCCATCTGTTTTCGGATGAAATACAGACATACATGCATCCCTATGGGATAGCGGGTGTCAGCGGATATTCATTTGCTTTTTCGAACACACCTGGGTGGGCTCCAAGCGCAATGCTCTGCGTCCGGAGCTCACCCTATTTTGAAGTCTATTAGAGCTTATGGCTCTAATCAGGTGCTTAAAAAAAACACCCCCGTCACTGTAATTCAGGCGCCCTGCGTCCTGAAAGGGGCCGGACGCATGAATAGGGGGTGGCCGTGGATCGAGTCACCAATTTGGCCTTAATGGACGGGCTGCCCCTGCTGAGCACACTGTAGTAGCAGGCATTTGGATGGTCCTGGCTCTGGACCGGAACTGCGCATGCCGAGGGTCTCAGCCATATTTTTTTTTTACTGGCAACCTTTTCCTGTCCTGTCACTGTCATTTACTGGCAGAAGAAAAGTGCCAGTAAAAATACTAGCAGTTGGCAGCACTGCTGACAAGGTCTCTTTAAGGCAGCGGTTCTCAACCTGGGGGTCGATTGCCGATTCGCCAGGGGGTCGCGAATGCTGGCTGAGACGGACCCAAAGTTACTGTCTTATGCCGGAGTCTGTCCGTGTCGGCCAGCGAGATGTCACTTTCGGGAGAGGAGAGACCACACGGAAGTGACGTTCCGTCGCCGCCATCTTGGTACTCTCATCCGCAGTAAGGCTACAGTTAGAAGTCGGCAAGCGGACATCTTTTTAAACCCACTGAAGTCCGCTTGCTGAGGACGAGTGTATCAAGATGGCGGTGACGAAATGTCACTTCTGGTTAACACAGACGGGTTGCTAAATCTGACAGAACACCTGAGTGACTTTGGTAAGTCAGAGACGTTAATAAAAGCATTTTTGTACTTTGTGTCACCGGCGCAATCAATACATAGATTGTGAATAAATAAGTCTGACATGACTGTGCAAAAAAAAAAAAAATGATTATGGAACAATACATATCATTTATATATAAACGTCCCTCATAATGAGCACAGCGGGGGTACAGCCCCGGGGGGAAGTTCCCCCCGGGGGCTGTACCCCTGCTGTGCTCATGAGGGGCTCCCCCCATCCCTGTGCTGTGCTCATTATGAGGGGCTCCCCCCATCCCTGTGCTGTGCTCATTATGAGGGGCTCCCACCATCCCTGTGCTGTGCTCATTATGAGGGGCTCCCCCCATCCCTGTGCTGTGCTCATTATGAGGGGCTCCCCCATCCCTGTGCTGTGCTCATTATGAGGGGCTCCCCCCATCCCTGTGCTGTGCTCATTATGAGGGGCTCCCCCATCCCTGTGCTGTGCTCATTATGAGGGGCTCCCACCATCCCTGTGCTGTGCTCATTATGAGGGGCTCCCCCCATCCCTGTGCTGTGCTCATTATGAGGGGCTCCCCCCATCCCTGTGCTGTGCTCATTATGAGGGGCTCCCCCATCCCTGTGCTGTGCTCATTATGAGGGGCTCCCACCATCCCTGTGCTGTGCTCATTATGAGGGGCTCCCCCATCCCTGTGCTGTGCTCATTATGAGGGGCTCCCCCATCCCTGTGCTGTGCTCATTATGAGGGGCTCCCCCCATCCCTGTGCTGTGCTCATTATGAGGGTTTTTTTTTACCCGCAAATAAATGTACAATATCCAATGTGACCCTCATAGTGATGAGTCTGGAGAGCTCGGTACAGATGATATCAGTGTAGATGACTGGAGGGGTGTTATACAATGAAGTGCTGGGACAGTCAGTGCTGTGATCGGTCGGGGTCACTGATTGGGGGTCACTGATTATCGGTCGGGGTCACTGATGATCTGTTGGGGTCGCTGATTGGGTGTCACTAATGATGATCGGTCGGGGTCACTGATTGGGGGTCACTGGTGATCGGTCGGGGTCACTGATTGGGGGTCACTGGTGATCGGTCGGGGTCACTGATTGGGGGTCACTGGTGATCGGTCGGGGTCACTGATGATCTGTTGGGGTCACTGGTGATCGGTCGGGGTCACTGATTGGGGGTCACTGGTGATCGGTCGGGGTCACTGATTGGGGGTCACTGGTGATCGGTCGGGGTCACTGATTGGGGGTCACTGGTGATCGGTCGGGGTCACTGATTGGGGGTCACTGGTGATCGGTCGGGGTCACTGATGACCTGTTGGGGTCACTGGTGATCGGTCGGGGTCACTGATTGGGGGTCACTGGTGATCGGTCGGGGTCACTGATGATCTGTTGGGGTCACTGATGATCGGTCGGGGTCACTGATTGGGGGTCACTGATGATCGGTCGGGGTCACTGATTGGGGGTCACTGATGATCGGTCGGGGTCACTGATTGGGGGTCACTGATGATCGGTCGGGGTCACTGATTGGGTGTCATGACATTGGTCGGAGTCACTGATTGGGGGGTCACTGATGATCGGTCGGGGTCACTGATTGGGTGTCACTGGTGATCGGGGTCACTGATTGGGGGGTCACTGATGATTGGTCGGGGTCACTGATTGGTTGTCACTCACTGATGGTCGTCGGGGTCACTGATTGGTTGTCACTGATGGTCGGTCGGGGTCACTGATTGGTTGTCACGCTCACACTGCAGAGCACCGGACTCTCTATCCCCCCACGTGACTCCTCCAGTGACAGGGAACAGCTGTGTCCGGCAGAGTGACGTCCTCTCCGCCAATCAGCGCCCACCTGCGTCACCCCGTGGCCAGCCAATGGGAGGAGGCGGAGCGCTGCGGGAAGAGTCTGTGGAGTCGGAGCGGTGTGTGGAGGACTGAGGCGGCGGGTGAGTGTCCGGGGTGGGGGAGGGGAGAGCGCCGGACGGGTGTGAGGGGCTCCGACCGGGCCATGTGTAGGCCGGTGTGTGTGAGAGCGGGGCCTGTCCCCGGATGTATGGAGTGTTGTCACCCCTCTTCTCATCCTTATCCCCGCCTGGGCCCGGAGCGTGTACAGGGGAGCCGGGGACACAGGCCACAGCACCGGGGATGTCCCCCCCCTCCTCTCCATGTGGTATCACCCCCCCCTCTCCTCTCCATGTGGTATCACCCCCCCCCTCTCCATGTGGTATCACCCCCCCCCCTCTCCATGTGGTATCACCCCCCCCCTCTCCATGTGGTATCACCCCCCCCCCCCTCTCCATGTGGTATCACCCCCCCCCTCTCCATGTGGTATCACCCCCCCCTCTCCATGTGGTATCACCCCCCCCCTCTCCATGTGGTATCACCCCCCCCCCCCCCTCCATGTGGTATCACCCCCCCCCCCCTCTCCATGTGGTATCACCCCCCCCCCTCTCCATGTGGTATCACCCCCCCCCCCCTCCATGTGGTATCACCCCCCCCCCCCCTCTCCATGTGGTATCACCCCCCCCCCCCTCTCCATGTGGTATCACCCCCCCCCCCCTCTCCATGTGGTATCACCCCCCCCCTCTCCATGTGGTATCACCCCCCCCTCTCCTCTCCATGTGGTATCACCCCCCCCTCTCCTCTCCATGTGGTATCACCCCCCCCTCTCCTCTCCATGTGGTATCACCCCCCCCTCTCCTCTCCATGTGGTATCACCCCCCCCTCTCCTCTCCATGTGGTATCACCCCCCCCTCTCCTCTCCATGTGGTATCACCCCCCCCTCTCCTCTCCATGTGGTATCACCCCCCCCTCTCCTCTCCATGTGGTATCACCCCCCCCCCTCTCCATGTGGTATCACCCCCCCCCCTCTCCATGTGGTATCACCCCCCCCCCTCTCCATGTGGTATCACCCCCCCCTCTCTCCATGTGGTATCACCCCCCCCCCTCTCCATGTGGTATCACCCCCCCCCCTCTCCATGTGGTATCACCCCCCCCCTCTCCATGTGGTATCACCCCCCCCCTCTCCATGTGGTATCACCCCCCCCCTCTCCATGTGGTATCACCCCCCCCCCTCTCCATGTGGTATCACCCCCCCCCCCCTCTCCATGTGGTATCACCCCCCCCCCCCTCTCCATGTGGTATCACCCCCCCCCCCTCTCCATGTGGTATCACCCCCCCCCCTCTCCATGTGGTATCACCCCCCCCCCTCTCCATGTGGTATCACCCCCCCCCCCCTCTCCATGTGGTATCACCACCCCCCCCTCTCCTCTCCATGTGGTATCACCACCCCCCCCTCTCCTCTCCATGTGGTATCACCCCCCCCTCTCCTCTCCATGTGGTATCACCCCCCCCCTCTCCATGTGGTATCACCCCCCCCCTCTCCATGTGGTATCACCCCCCCCCTCTCCATGTGGTATCACCCCCCCCTCTCCATGTGGTATCACCCCCCCCTCTCCATGTGGTATCACCCCCCCCCTCTCCATGTGGTATCACCCCCCCCCTCTCCATGTGGTATCACCCCCCCCCTCTCCATGTGGTATCACCCCCCCCCCTCTCCATGTGGTATCACCCCCCCCCCTCTCCATGTGGTATCACCCCCCCCCTCTCCATGTGGTATCACCCCCCCCCTCTCCATGTGGTATCACCCCCCCCCCCCTCTCCATGTGGTATCACCCCCCCCCCCCCTCTCCATGTGGTATCACCCCCCCCTCTCCATGTGGTATCACCCCCCCCTCTCTCCCCCCCCTCTCTCTCTCCCCCCCCTCTCTCCCCCCCCCTCTCTCCCCCCCCCTCTCTCCCCCCCCCTCTCTCCCCCCCCCTCTCTCTCCCCCCCCCTCTCTCTCCCCCCCCCTCTCTCTCCCCCCCCCTCTCTCTCCCCCCCCCTCTCTCTCCCCCCCCCTCTCTCTCCCCCTCTCTCTCCCCCTCTCCCCCCCTCCCCCTCTCTCCCCCCCTCCCCCTCTCTCCCCCCCTCCCCCTCTCTCCCCCCCTCCCCCTCTCTCCCCCCCTCCCCCTCTCTCCCCCTCTCTCTCTCCCCCTCTCTCTCCCCCCCTCTCTCTCCCCCCCTCTCTCTCCCCCCCTCTCTCTCCCCCCCTCTCTCTCCCCCCCTCTCTCTCCCCCCCTCTCTCTCCCCCCCTCCCCATGTGGTATCACCCCCCCCCCTCTCCATGTGGTATCACCCCCCCCCCCCTCTCCATGTGGTATCACCCCCCCCCCTCTCCATGTGGTATCACCCCCCCCCCCCCTCTCCATGTGGTATCACCCCCCCCCCCCCTCTCCATGTGGTATCACCCCCCCCCCCCCTCTCCATGTGGTATCACCCCCCCCCCCCTCTCCATGTGGTATCACCCCCCCCCCCCATGTGGTATCACACCCCCCCCCCTCTCCATGTGGTATCACCCCCCCCCCCTCTCCATGTGGTATCACCCCCCCCCCCCCTCTCCATGTGGTATCACCCCCCCCCCCTCTCCATGTGGTATCACCCCCCCCCCCTCTCCATGTGGTATCACCCCCCCCCCCTCTCCATGTGGTATCACCCCCCCCCCCCTCTCCATGTGGTATCACCCCCCCCCCCCTCTCCATGTGGTATCACCCCCCCCCCCCTCTCCATGTGGTATCACCCCCCCCCCTCTCCATGTGGTATCACCCCCCCCCCCCCTCTCCATGTGGTATCACCCCCCCCCTCCCCCTCTCCATGTGGTATCACCCCCCCCTCCCCCTCTCCATGTGGTATCACCCCCCCCTCCCCCTCTCCATGTGGTATCACCCCCCCTCCCCCTCTCCATGTGGTATCACCCCCCCCTCCCCCTCTCCATGTGGTATCACCCCCCCCTCCCCCTCTCCATGTGGTATCACCCCCCCCTCCCCCTCTCCATGTGGTATCACCCCCCCCTCCCCCCATGTGGTATCACCCCCCCCTCCCCCCATGTGGTATCACCCCCCCCTCCCCCCATGTGGTATCACCCCCCCCTCCCCCCATGTGGTATCACCCCCCCCTCCCCCCATGTGGTATCACCCCTCCCCCTCTCCATGTGGTATCACCCCTCCCCCTCTCCATGTGGTATCACCCCTCCCCCTCTCCATGTGGTATCACCCCTCCCCCTCTCCATGTGGTATCACCCCTCCCCCTCTCCATGTGGTATCACCCCCCCTCTCCCCCCCCCCCTCCCCCCCCCCTCTCCCCCCCCCCCTCTCCATGTGGTATCACCCCCCCCCCTCTCCATGTGGTATCACCCCCCCCCTCTCCATGTGGTATCACCCCCCCCCCCTCTCCATGTGGTATCACCCCCCCCCCCTCTCCATGTGGTATCACCCCCCCCCCTCTCCATGTGGTATCACCCCCCCCCCTCTCCATGTGGTATCACCCCCCCCCCCTCCATGTGGTATCACCCCCCCCCCCCTCCATGTGGTATCACCCCCCCCCCCTCTCCATGTGGTATCACCCCCCCCCCCTCTCCATGTGGTATCACCCCCCCCCTCTCCATGTGGTATCACCCCCCCCCCCCTCTCCATGTGGTATCACCCCCCCCCCTCTCCATGTGGTATCACCCCCCCCCCTCTCCATGTGGTATCACCCCCCCCCCTCTCCATGTGGTATCACCCCCCCCCCTCTCCATGTGGTATCACCCCCCCCCCCTCTCCATGTGGTATCACCCCCCCCCCTCTCCATGTGGTATCACCCCCCCCCCCCCCCCTCTCCATGTGGTATCACCCCCCCCCCCTCTCCATGTGGTATCACCCCCCCCCCTCTCCATGTGGTATCACCCCCCCCCCCCCTCTCCATGTGGTATCACCCCCCCCCCCTCTCCATGTGGTATCACCCCCCCCCCTCTCCATGTGGTATCACCCCCCCCCCTCTCCATGTGGTATCACCCCCCCCCCCTCTCCATGTGGTATCACCCCCCCCCCTCTCCATGTGGTATCACCCCCCCCCTCTCCATGTGGTATCACCCCCCCCCTCTCCATGTGGTATCACCCCCCCCCCTCTCCATGTGGTATCACCCCCCCCCCTCTCCATGTGGTATCACCCCCCCCCCTCTCCATGTGGTATCACCCCCCCCCCTCTCCATGTGGTATCACCCCCCCCCCTCTCCATGTGGTATCACCCCCCCCCCCTCTCCATGTGGTATCACCCCCCCCCTCTCCATGTGGTATCACCCCTCCCCCTCCCCCTCTCCATGTGGTATCACCCCCCCCCTCCCCCTCTCCATGTGGTATCACCCCCCCCCTCCCCCTCTCCATGTGGTATCACCCCCCCCCTCCCCCTCTCCATGTGGTATCACCCCCCCCCTCCCCCTCTCCATGTGGTATCACCCCCCCCTCCCCCTCTCCATGTGGTATCACCCCCCCCTCCCCCTCTCCATGTGGTATCACCCCCCCCTCCCCCTCTCCATGTGGTATCACCCCCCCCTCCCCCTCTCCATGTGGTATCACCCCCCCCCCCCCTCCATGTGGTATCACCCACCCCCCCCTCCATGTGGTATCACCCACCCCCCCCTCCATGTGGTATCACCCACCCCCCCCCTCCATGTGGTATCACCCACCCCCCCCCTCCATGTGGTATCACCCACCCCCCCCCTCCATGTGGTATCACCCCTCCCCCTCCCCCTCTCCATGTGGTATCACCCCCCCCCCTCTCCATGTGGTATCACCCCCCCCCCTCTCCATGTGGTATCACCCCTCCCCTCCCCCTCTCCATGTGGTATCACCCACCCCCCTCTCCATGTGGTATCACCCACCCCCCTCTCCATGTGGTATCACCCACCCCCCTCTCCATGTGGTATCACCCACCCCCCCTCTCCATGTGGTATCACCCACCCCCCCTCTCCATGTGGTATCACCCACCCCCCCTCTCCATGTGGTATCACCCACCCCCCCCTCTCCATGTGGTATCACCCACCCCCCCCCTCTCCATGTGGTATCACCCACCCCCCCCCTCCATGTGGTATCACCCCTCACCCACCCCCCTCTCCATGTGGTATCACCCACCCCCCTCTCCATGTGGTATCACCCACCCCCCTCCCCCCCTCCATGTGGTATCACCCACCCCCCTCCCCCCCTCCATGTGGTATCACCCACCCCCCTCCCCCTCTCCATGTGGTATCACCCACCCCCCCTCTCCATGTGGTATCACCCGCCCCCTCTCCCCCCGCCCCCTCTCCCCCCCCCCCTCTCCCCCCCCCCCCTCTCCCCCCCCCCCCTCTCCATGTGGTATCACCCCCCCCCTCTCCATGTGGTATCACCCCCTCTCCATGTGGTATCACCCCCCCCTCTCCCCCCCTCTCCCCCCCCTCTCCATGTGGTATCACCCCCCCCTCTCCATGTGGTATCACCCCCCCCTCTCCATGTGGTATCACCCCCCCCCTCTCCATGTGGTATCACCCCCCCCCCCTCTCCATGTGGTATCACCCCCCCCCCTCTCCATGTGGTATCACCCCCCCCCCCTCTCCATGTGGTATCACCCCCCCCCTCTCCATGTGGTATCACCCCCCCCCCCTCTCCATGTGGTATCACCCCCCCCCCTCTCCATGTGGTATCACCCCCCCCCCCTCTCCATGTGGTATCACCCCCCCCCTCTCCATGTGGTATCACCCCCCCCTCTCTCCATGTGGTATCACCCCCCCCCTCTCTCCCCCCTCTCTCCCCCCTCTCTCCCCCCCCTCTCCCCCCCTCTCCCCCCCTCTCCCCCCCCTCTCCCCCCCCTCTCCCCCCCCTCTCCCCCCCCCTCTCCCCCCCCTCTCTCCCCCCCTCTCTCCCCCCCCTCTCTGCCCCTCCTCCCCCCCTCTCTCCATGTGGTATCATCCCCCCCCCTCCCCCCCCCTCCTCCCCCCCCCCCTCCCCCCCCCCTCCTCCTCCCCCCCCTCCCTCCTCCCCCCCCCCCTCCTCCCTCCCCCCCCCCCTCCTCCTCCTCCTCCCCCCCCTCCTCCTCCTCCTCCTCCTCCTCCTCCTCCTCCTCCTCCCCCCCCCCCCCCTCCTCCCCCCTCCTCCTCCTCCCTCCCCCCCCCCCCCTCTCCTCTCCTCCTCCTCCCCCCCCCCCCCCCTCCTCCTCCTCCTCTGGGGTCCCCAAGCCGGCGTTCCTGGCTCCTCCTCCTTTTCTCGAGTGCCCCATTTGGAGAACCGCTTTCTATGGGGGCACTTGTACAGGCGCGCTCCTAAGCCCTGCTGCTGTGTTCATTGACACAGACAGTAGGACTTGGCCCCACCCCCCTGTATCCCACGTCATTGGAGTTAACAGCGGGCACCAATGGCTGCACTGCTATCTATCCAATGAGAACCCGAGAAGGCGGCTGGAGCTGCTGTGCTCATCGCCGTCGCTGGAAAGATCTTGTTCTGGTAAGGAAAAAGGGGGTTTCTGCACATAGAGTGCATGAAGGTGAAAAACCTTGAGGGTTTACAACCACCTTTTTAAGATTTAACAATAAAACCTGGAAGCTGATTGGTTTCTATGCAGAGGTGCATCAGGAAGAAAAAGAAACCCTCTGGTTGGACTTTGGAAGCAGATTGGAGCAACAATATATTGTCTTAAATACGTTTTTTTTTTTTTTCCTACATAAATTCGTAGACATAAGCAATATAAAAAGGTATAGTCCATTGATGGCCACGCAACGGCCAGAAAAGACGGACGTCACATATACCCAAAGAATGATGTTTCAACAGTATGGCATCAAAACATGCGTGAGCCCCTGTGTGTCAACGCGTTTCGCTGGATCGCTTCCTCAGGACGAAGGGGGGGGCTTGGAAACAGGTCTTGCTGATCCAGACGTACACTAACATCTACACAGGACTTTCCATGGATGGGGGCCACAAGATTTACCGGTGTTTGCCCCCCCAACCCCCCCCAGTGGATTTATGTGGTTATAGCTGTGAAATGGATAATCTTCATGCAACTGTAAAGATTTGAATGGTCTGTAATCACTATCCAATGTGAATATGACTACTGACTTCAGTACAGCTAATACTTCACTTATGTCTGATGACAAGTGTACCATACAAGCTCTCAGTTGCCCCTGGAGGCTGAACCACTCTTTGTGATATATATTTCAAGTTTGAAATCCTGGTCGTGGCTATTTTGGTATTGTGGCGCCCATCCAGGGAAAGTTTCACTTATGTCTGATGACAAGTGTACCATACAAGCTCTCAGTTGCCCCTGGAGGCTGAACCACTCTTTGTGATATATATTTCAAGTTTGAAATCCTGGTCGTGGCCTATTTTGGTATTGTGGCGCCCATCCAGGGAAAGTCCTGTGTAGACGTTGGCGTATGTCTGGATCAGTGAGACCTGTTTCTATACAGCCCAATGTGTGTCCTGAGGAAGCTGATACAGTGAAACGCGTTGATGCACAGGGGCTCAATCATGTTTTGATGTCATACTGTTGAAACATCCCCTTTCTTTGGGTATATGTAACGTCTGGCTCTTTTGGCCATTGCGTGGCCGTCAATGAACAATACTTTTTTTTTTTTTTTTTTTCCTTATGTCTACGTATTTTTTAAAATTAATTTTTTAAGACAATATATTGTTCCAAAGTCCGACCTAGAGGGCTTTTTTTTTTTTTTTTTTTCTCCCTCCTCCCCTCATTGACTGCGACATTATGGCAGACAATTTTGACACATTTTTTGGTGCCATTGGCATTTATACAGCGGTCAGTGCTATAAAAATGCACTGATTACTGTATAAATGTCACTGGCAGTGAAGGGGGTTAACACTAGGGGGGCGATCAAGGGGTTAACTGTGTTCCCTGGGAGGTGATTCTAACTGAAGTGGGAGGGGACTGACTAGAGGAAGTGACGGATCGTGGTTCCTAGCTAATGGGAACACACGATCTGTCACTCCTCTCAGAGCAGAACAGGGATTTGTGGGTTTACACACACTTCCGTGTTCTGTCTCTGGTGCTCGCAATCGCTTGTGGTCATCCGCGGACCGTCGGCCACGAGCATCGGCACCCCTGCCATCCCGCGAGCCGACATGTAGCTACGACGGTTTGCAGGATCCTACTGCAATATGATGGCGGCTGGTTGGCAAGCGGTTAAACGTTGACAAACAACCCTGGAAATTATATATATATATATATATATATATATATATATATATATATATATATATATATATATATATATATATATATATATATATATATATATATATATATATATATTTTTATATATTTTTTGATATCTTCACTTGATGACCAGCGACGTACTAGTAAGGTGCTGGACATCGGGTGGTTATACTGGGATGCAGGCCTCATCCTGATACAGGGTTTTTTTTTTTTTTTCGGCTTTCTTCTAAAAGCAATCCTAGTAGCTAATTAGCCACTGGATTACTTTTACAAAATTCCAAAAAGTATATTTAAAAAAGAAAAAATAAATAAATAAAAATTGCATTTGAAAAACCACTGCGCAAATACCAAGTGACATAAAAAATTGCAAACCCCCACCATTTTATTCTGTAGGGCGGAGGTCCTCAAACCTTTTCAACAGGGGGCCTGTCCACTGTCCCTAAGACTGTTGGGGGGGGGGGGGGGGGGGGGGGGGTGGCTGACCGGTGCCACGCTATTGGATCACACAGAGCTGCTAATCGTGGTAGCCTGTGAGGGTCATTTGTAACAACTCCGGGGACTTACTGCTGAGGAAAAAATCGATTTAAATTTTGAATCCAGTTGAGAGGTCAAATTCAAAATTTAAGCAAATCGATTATTTTTTTTTAAAGTAAAAAAAAAAAAAAAAAAAAAAAAAAAAAGGGAGGTTACCACCTACCAACCGAACAATTTGATTTCTAGTTTGAGCCAAAGGTTACACATGTGATCCGGGAAATGCAGCCAGTCCTGTGGGTTTCCCACACTACATTGAAATCCCTGCGTTCATGCAATATACATTCATGCAATCAAGCAGTGGGAGAGAACGTCCTACCAGGGGGCCCGAGCGACCAGCCGGCACGTCCGTCAGCTGGCCAGAGACCCAAACAAAGCCGGAATCGGCTTCGATCGGATCTAGTAACCCGGAAGCAATGTCATGACGTCACTTCTAGATTACTGAAGGCTTAAAGGCGCCAGATTTTAAAAAATGACGGTATTCAAAACAGCCAAACTGATTTAAAGCACCTGTGCAAGATAGAGGAAAACCTGCAAACATGGCCTGTTGTGGGTATACTTGAGGACAGGGTTGAGAACCATTGTTCTAGACCCCCAGATCCCCCCCCCCATAAAGAGTACCTGTCACTGACTATTACAAGGGATGTTTACATTTCTTGTGACAGCAATAAAAGTGATCCATAAAAAATTTAAAGGGACAATGTAAAAAGAAAATTTGTAAAAATTGAAAGCACCCCATCCCAGAAGTGAACGCATACGTAAGTCGCGCCCCGCAAACGTACACCGTGTTCAAACCACACATGTGAGGCATTACCGCGATGGTTAGGGCGAAAGCAATAATTCTAGCACTAGACCTCCTCTGTAACTCTAAACTGGTAACCTGTATTTTTTTTTTTTTTTTAAAGCGTCGCCTATGGAGATTTTTAAGTACCGTAGTTTGTCGTCATTCCACAATTCCATGTTCGCTGGCACCCCACGATTGTTTACCGAGAGAAGAACGGCAATCTGCCTATGTAAACAAGGCAGATCACCGTTCTGTGAGAGGGGAAGATGGCGATCTTGTGTTTCTGCTAAGCCCGGAACACAGATCTGACTCCCACCCTCCCCCACCCTCCCCCACACAGTTAGAAAGTACTCCCAGGGAACTTTTAACCCTTTGATTTCCCCTGATGTTAACCCCTTCCCTGCCAGTGTCATTAGTACAGTGACAGTGCATTGATCACTGTATTGGTGTCACTGGTCCGCAAAAAGTGTCAGTTGTCCGCAGCAATCAAATCTCGCCACCATTACGATTAAAAACATGTTTTAAAAAATTTTGCACAACATCTATCCATAGTTTGTATACGCTATGACTTTTGTGCAAACCAATCAATATACGCTTATTGGGGGGTTTTTTTTTTTTTTACCAAAAATATGTAGCAGAATACACATTGACCTAAAATTTATGAAGAAATTTGATTTTTTTTTTTTTTTAGATGTTTTATAGCAGATATTGTGGCAGGTATAGTGCCTGGTATTGAAGTGGTTAAAGTAACGCAATGCCCTATCAAAAAATGGCCTGGTCATAAAGGGGGGGGGGGGGGTGGTAAAAAGGGGGGGGGGGTGGTAAAACTTTCCATCCGCTGTATCTTATGCAATAAATGATTCTTGCCTGTCCTCTTATATATACATACACACACACTATAGTTCTGTTTTTTTTTTTTTTTTTTAAAGTGTGGGAAAACAAAACATTTTAGAGCATAGAAGATTAAAACACTTATGGGCTCTTTCACATGGGGCGGATCAGTGATGATCCGCCCCGTGAACATCCGCTTGCCTATCTGTTTATTTTTGCTGCCAGTGTCCCACTGGTGCAATTTCCCGTCACTTCTTGTCCTGGAGAGACAAATAGATAGAGATTTCCCTCAGGTGTCCCCAGTGGAAAATCTCCCCTCGCCTCTTCTGGTGACGGCTCTAAAATGTTTGGATTTCCCCCTCACTTCCTGTCTTGGTAGCAGTGAGCACCAGTACAAATAGAGGCTAAATCTCCCCAGTGGGAACCTAGACCGTCAAGGCACTGAGGTGTCACTAGCTCTAAACCGGGGGCCTGTAATCTGCCCATCACTCTGGGGGGTTGATTGTGGTCAATCGCAATAAAGAATTGCCCCTGGGTCAGTGAGTGGAATAGTACCCATGTGTCGGTGGGAGGAGTGATGCCTGTGTGTGTGGGGGCAGGTGGCGCCCTTGTGTGTGTGATTGTGTGGGAGGAGTGGCGCCCCTGTGTGTGTGTCTGGTGGGGGCAGGTGGCCCGTGTGTGTGTGTCGGTGGGAGGGGTGGCGCTCCTGTGTGTGTGTCGGTGGGAGGGGTGGCGCTCCTGTGTGTGTGTCGGTGGGAGGGGTGGCGCTCCTGTGTGTGTGTCGGTGGGAGGGGTGGCGCTCCTGTGTGTGTGTCGGTGGGAGGGGTGGCGCTCCTGTGTGTGTGTCGGTGGGAGGGGTGGCGCTCCTGTGTGTGTGTCGGTGGGAGGGGGGGCGCTCCTGTGTGTGTGTGTCGGTGGGAGGGGGGGCGCTCCTGTGTGTGTGTGTCGGTGGGAGGGGGGGCGCTCCTGTGTGTGTGTGTCGGTGGGAGGGGGGGCGCTCCTGTGTGTGTGTGTCGGTGGGAGGGGGGGCGCTCCTGTGTGTGTGTCGGTGGGAGGGGTGGCGCTCCTGTGTGTGTGTCGGTGGGAGGGGTGGCGCTCCTGTGTGTGTGTCGGTGGGAGGGGTGGCGCCCCTGTGTGTGTGTCGGTGGGAGGGGTGGCGCCCCTGTGTGTGTGTCGGTGGGAGGGGTGGCGCCCCTGTGTGTGTGTCGGTGGGAGGGGTGGCGCCCCTGTGTGTGTGTCGGTGGGAGGGGTGGCGCCCCTGTGTGTGTGTCGGTGGGAGGGGTGGCGCCCCTGTGTGTGTGTCGGTGGGAGGGGTGGCGCCCCTGTGTGTGTGTCGGTGGGAGGGGTGGCGCCCCTGTGTGTGTGTCGGTGGGAGGGGTGGCGCCCCTGTGTGTGTGTGTGTGTGTGTGTGTGTGTCGGTGGGAGGGGGGGCGCACCATGTGTGTGTGGTTGGGAGGCGTGGCGCCCCGTGTGTGTGTGTCGGTGGAGGCGTGGCGCTTGTGTGTGTCGGTGGGAGGAGTGGCGCCCCGTGTGTGTGTGTGTGTGTGTCGGTGGGAGGAGTGGCACCCCTGTGTGTGTGTGTGTGTGTGTGTGTGTGTCGGTGGGAGGAGTGGCACCCCTGTGTGTGTGTGTGTGTGTCGGTGGGAGGAGTGGCACCCGTGTGTGTGTGTGTGTGTGTGTCGGTGGGAGGAGTGGCACCCCTGTGTGTGTGTGTCGGTGGGAGGAGTGGCACCCCTGTGTGTGTGTGTGTGTGTGTGTCGGTGGGAGGAGTGGCACCCCTGTGTGTGTGTGTGTGTGTCGGTGGGAGGAGTGGCACCCCTGTGTGTGTGTGTCGGTGGGAGGAGTGGCACCGCTGTGTGTGTGTGTGTGTCGGTGGGAGGAGTGGCACCGCTGTGTGTGTGTGTGTGTCGGTGGAGGAGTGGCACCCCTGTGTGTGTGTGTGTGTGTGTGTGTCGGTGGGAGGAGTGGCACCCCTGTGTGTGTGTGTGTGTGTGTGTGTCGGTGGGAGGAGTGGCACCCCTGTGTGTGTGTGTGTGTGTGTGTGTCGGTGGGAGGAGTGGCACCCCTGTGTGTGTGTGTGTGTGTGTGTGTCGGTGGGAGGAGTGGCACCCCTGTGTGTGTGTGTGTGTGTGTCGGTGGGAGGAGTGGCACCCCTGTGTGTGTGTGTGTGTGTCGGTGGGAGGAGTGGCACCCCTGTGTGTGTGTGTGTGTCGGTGGGAGGAGTGGCACCCCTGTGTGTGTGTGTGTGTGTCGGTGGGAGGAGTGGCACCCCTGTGTGTGTGTGTGTGTGTGTCGGTGGGAGGAGTGGCACCCCTGTGTGTGTGTGTGTGTCGGTGGGAGGAGTGGCACCCCTGTGTGTGTGTGTGTGTGTGTCGGTGGGAGGAGTGGCACCGCTGTGTGTGTGTGTGTGTCGGTGGGAGGAGTGGCACCCCTGTGTGTGTGTGTGTCGGTGGGAGGGGGGGCGCACCATGTGTGTGTGGTTGGGAGGCGTGGCGCACCATGTGTGTGTGGTTGGGAGGCGTGGCGCCCCGTGTGTGTGTGTCGGTGGGAGGCGTGGCGCCTGTGTGTGTCGGTGGGAGGAGTGGCGCCCCGTGTGTGTGTGTGTGTGTCGGTGGGAGGCGTGGCGCCCCGTGTGTGTGTCGGTGGGAGGCGTGGCGCCCCGTGTGTGTGTCGTGTCGGTGGGAGGAGTGGCACCCCTGTGTGTGTGTGTGTGTGTCTCGGTGGGAGGAGTGGCACCCCTGTGTGTGTGTCGGTGGGAGGAGTGGCACCCCTGTGTGTGTGTGTGTGTGTCGGTGGGAGGAGTGGCACCCCTGTGTGTGTGTGTCGGTGGGAGAAGTGGCACCCCTGTGTGTGTGTGTGTGTGTCGGTGGGAGGAGTGGCACCCCTGTGTGTGTGTGTGTGTGTGTGTGTGTGTGTGTGTCGGTGGGAGGAGTGGCACCCCTGTGTGTGTGTGTGTGTCGGTGGGAGGAGTGGCACCCCTGTGTGTGTGTGTGTCGGTGGGAGGAGTGGCACCCCTGTGTGTGTGTGTGTGTGTGTGTGTGTGTGTGTGTGTGTGTGTCGGTGGGAGGAGTGGCACCCCTGTGTGTGTGTGTGTGTGTGTGTGTGTCGGTGGGAGGAGTGGCACCCCTGTGTGTGTGTGTCGGTGGGAGGAGTGGCACCCCTGTGTGTGTGTGTCGGTGGGAGGAGTGGCACCCCTGTGTGTGTGTGTGTGTGTCGGTGGGAGGAGTGGCACCCCTGTGTGTGTGTGTGTGTGTGTCGGTGGGAGGAGTGGCACCCCTGTGTGTGTGTGTGTGTGTGTGTGTCGGTGGGAGGAGTGGCACCCCTGTGTGTGTGTGTGTGTGTGTGTCGGTGGGAGGAGTGGCACCCCTGTGTGTGTGTGTGTCGGTGGGAGGAGTGGCACCCCTGTGTGTGTGTGTCGGTGGGAGGAGTGGCACCCCTGTGTGTGTGTGTGTGTGTGTGTGTGTCGGTGGGAGGAGTGGCACCCCTGTGTGTGTGTGTGTGTGTGTGTGTCGGTGGGAGGAATGGCACCCCTGTGTGTGTGTGTGTGTGTGTGTCGGTGGGAGGAGTGGCACCCCTGTGTGTGTGTGTGTGTGTCGGTGGGAGGAGTGGCACCCCTGTGTGTGTGTGTGTCGGTGGGAGGAGTGGCACCGCTGTGTGTGTGTGTCGGTGGGAGGAGTGGCACCCCTGTGTGTGTGTGTGTCGGTGGAGGAGTGGCACCCCTGTGTGTGTGTGTGTGTGTGTGTGTGTGTGTGTGTGTCGGTGGGAGGAGTGGCACCCCTGTGTGTGTGTGTGTGTGTCGGTGGGAGGAGTGGCACCCCTGTGTGTGTGTGTGTCGGTGGGAGGAGTGGCACCCCTGTGTGTGTGTCGGTGGGAGGAGTGGCACCCCTGTGTGTGTGTGTGTGTGTGTCGGTGGGAGGGGGGGCGCACCATGTGTGGTTGGGAGGCGTGGCGCCCCATGTGTGTGTGTGTGTGTCGGTGGGAGGAGTGGCACCCCTGTGTGTGTGTGTCGGTGGGAGGAGTGGCACCCCTGTGTGTGTGTGTGTGTCGGTGGGAGGAGTGGCACCCGTGTGTGTGTGTGTGTGTGTCGGTGGGAGGAGTGGCACCCGTGTGTGTGTGTGTGTCGGTGGGAGGAGTGGCACCCGTGTGTGTGTGTGTGTGTGTCGGTGGAGGAGTGGCACCCGTGTGTGTGTGTGTGTGTGTCGGTGGGAGGAGTGGCACCCGTGTGTGTGTGTGTCGGTGGGAGGAGTGGCACCCCTGTGTGTGTGTGTGTGTCGGTGGGAGGAGTGGCACCCCTGTGTGTGTGTGTGTGTCGGTGGGAGGAGTGGCACCCCTGTGTGTGTGTGTCGGTGGGAGGAGTGGCACCCCTGTGTGTGTGTGTCGGTGGGAGGAGTGGCACCCCTGTGTGTGTGTGTGTCGGTGGGAGGAGTGGCACCCCTGTGTGTGTGTGTGTGTGTGTGTCGGTGGGAGGAGTGGCACCCCTGTGTGTGTGTGTGTGTGTGTGTCGGTGGGAGGAGTGGCACCCCTGTGTGTGTGTGTGTGTGTGTCGGTGGGAGGAGTGGCACCCCTGTGTGTGTGTGTGTGTCGGTGGGAGGAGTGGCACCCCTGTGTGTGTGTGTGTGTGTGTCGGTGGGAGGAGTGGCACCCCTGTGTGTGTGTGTGTGTGTGTGTGTGTGTCGGTGGGAGGAGTGGCACCCCTGTGTGTGTGTGTGGGAGGAGTGGCACCCCTGTGTGTGTGTCGGTGGGAGGGGGGGCGCACCATGTGTGGTTGGGAGGCGTGGCGCCCCATGTGTGTGTGTGTGTCGGTGGGAGGCATGGCGCCTGTGTGTCGGTGGGAGGAGTGGCACCCCTGTGTGTGTGTGTGTGTGTCGGTGGGAGGAGTGGCACCCCTGTGTGTGTGTGTGTGTGTCGGTGGGAGGAGTGGCACCCGTGTGTGTGTGTGTGTCGGTGGGAGGAGTGGCACCCCTGTGTGTGTCGGTGGGAGGAGTGGCACCCCTGTGTGTGTGTGTGTGTGTGTGTGTGTGTGTGTGTGTGTGTCGGTGGGAGGGGGGGCGCACCATGTGTGGTTGGGAGGCGTGGCGCCCCATGTGTGTGTGTGTCGGTGGGAGGCATGGCGCCTGTGTGTCGGTGGGAGGAGTGGCACCCCTGTGTGTGTGTGTGTGTGTGTGTGTGTGTCGGTGGGAGGAGTGGCACCCCTGTGTGTGTGTGTGTGTCGGTGGGAGGAGTGGCACCCCTGTGTGTGTGTGTGTGTCGGTGGGAGGAGTGGCACCCCTGTGTGTGTGTGTGTGTCGGTGGGAGGAGTGGCACCCCTGTGTGTGTGTGTGTCGGTGGGAGGAGTGGCACCCCTGTGTGTGTGTGTGTCGGTGGGAGGAGTGGCACCCCTGTGTGTGTGTGTGTGTGTGTGTGTGTCGGTGGGAGGAGTGGCACCCCTGTGTGTGTGTGTGTGTGTGTCGGTGGGAGGAGTGGCACCCCTGTGTGTGTGTGTGTGTGTGTGTGTGTCGGTGGGAGGAGTGGCACCCCTGTGTGTGTGTGTGTGTGTGTGTGTGTCGGTGGAGGAGTGGCACCCCTGTGTGTGTGTGTGTCGGTGGGAGGAGTGGCACCCCTGTGTGTGTGTGTGTCGGTGGGAGGAGTGGCACCCCTGTGTGTGTGTGTGTGTCGGTGGGAGGAGTGGCACCCCTGTGTGTGTGTGTGTGTCGGTGGGAGGAGTGGCACCCCTGTGTGTGTGTGTGTGTCGGTGGGAGGAGTGGCACCCCTGTGTGTGTGTGTGTGTCGGTGGGAGGAGTGGCACCCCTGTGTGTGTGTGTGTGTGTGTCGGTGGGAGGAGTGGCACCCCTGTGTGTGTGTGTGTGTGTGTGTGTGTGTCGGTGGGAGGAGTGGCACCCCTGTGTGTGTGTGTGTGTGTGTCGGTGGGAGGAGTGGCACCCCTGTGTGTGTGTGTGTGTGTGTCGGTGGGAGGAGTGGCACCCCTGTGTGTGTGTGTGTGTGTGTGTGTGTCGGTGGGAGGAGTGGCACCCCTGTGTGTGTGTGTGTCGGTGGGAGGAGTGGCACCCTGTGTGTGTGTGTGTCGGTGGGAGGAGTGGCACCCCTGTGTGTGTGTGTGTGTGTGTGTGTGTCGGTGGGAGGAGTGGCACCCCTGTGTGTGTGTCGGTGGGAGGAGTGGCACCCCTGTGTGTGTGTGTGTGTGTCGGTGGGAGGAGTGGCACCCCTGTGTGTGTGTGTGTGTGTGTCGGTGGGAGGAGTGGCACCCCTGTGTGTGTGTGTGTGTGTGTGTGTCGGTGGGAGGAGTGGCACCCCTGTGTGTGTGTGTGTGTGTGTGTCGGTGGGAGGAGTGGCACCCCTGTGTGTGTGTGTGTCGGTGGGAGGAGTGGCACCCCTGTGTGTGTGTGTCGGTGGGAGGAGTGGCACCCCTGTGTGTGTGTGTCGGTGGGAGGAGTGGCACCCCTGTGTGTGTGTGTGTGTGTCGGTGGGAGGAGTGGCACCCCTGTGTGTGTGTGTGTGTGTGTGTGTCGGTGGGAGGAGTGGCACCCCTGTGTGTGTGTGTGTCGGTGGGAGGAATGGCACCCCTGTGTGTGTGTGTGTGTGTCGGTGGGAGGAGTGGCACCCCTGTGTGTGTGTGTGTGTGTCGGTGGGAGGAGTGGCACCCCTGTGTGTGTGTGTGTCGGTGGGAGGAGTGGCACCGCTGTGTGTGTGTGTCGGTGGGAGGAGTGGCACCCCTGTGTGTGTGTGTGTCGGTGGGAGGAGTGGCACCCCTGTGTGTGTGTGTGTGTGTGTGTGTGTGTGTGTGTGTGTGTGTGTCGGTGGAGGAGTGGCACCCCTGTGTGTGTGTGTGTCGGTGGGAGGAGTGGCACCCCTGTGTGTGTGTGTGTCGGTGGGAGGAGTGGCACCCCTGTGTGTGTGTCGGTGGGAGGAGTGGCACCCCTGTGTGTGTGTGTGTCGGTGGGAGGGGGGGCGCACCATGTGTGGTTGGGAGGCGTGGCGCCCCATGTGTGTGTGTGTGTCGGTGGGAGGAGTGGCACCCCTGTGTGTGTGTGTCGGTGGGAGGAGTGGCACCCCTGTGTGTGTGTGTGTCGGTGGGAGGAGTGGCACCCGTGTGTGTGTGTGTGTGTCGGTGGGAGGAGTGGCACCCGTGTGTGTGTGTGTGTCGGTGGGAGGAGTGGCACCCGTGTGTGTGTGTGTGTGTGTCGGTGGGAGGAGTGGCACCCGTGTGTGTGTGTGTCGGTGGGAGGAGTGGCACCCGTGTGTGTGTGTGTCGGTGGGAGGAGTGGCACCCCTGTGTGTGTGTGTGTGTCGGTGGGAGGAGTGGCACCCCTGTGTGTGTGTGTCGGTGGGAGGAGTGGCACCCCTGTGTGTGTGTGTCGGTGGGAGGAGTGGCACCCCTGTGTGTGTGTGTGTCGGTGGGAGGAGTGGCACCCCTGTGTGTGTGTGTGTGTGTGTGTGTGTGTCGGTGGGAGGAGTGGCACCCCTGTGTGTGTGTGTGTGTGTGTGTCGGTGGGAGGAGTGGCACCCCTGTGTGTGTGTGTGTGTGTGTCGGTGGGAGGAGTGGCACCCCTGTGTGTGTGTGTGTGTGTGTCGGTGGGAGGAGTGGCACCCCTGTGTGTGTGTGTGTGTGTGTGTGTCGGTGGGAGGAGTGGCACCCCTGTGTGTGTGTGTGTGTGTGTGTGTCGGTGGGAGGAGTGGCACCCCTGTGTGTGTGTGTGTGTGTGTCGGTGGGAGGAGTGGCACCCCTGTGTGTGTGTGTGTGTGTGTGTGTGTGTCGGTGGGAGGAGTGGCACCCCTGTGTGTGTGTGTGTCGGTGGGAGGAGTGGCACCCCTGTGTGTGTGTGTGGGAGGAGTGGCACCCCTGTGTGTGTGTGTGTCGGTGGGAGGGGGGGCGCACCATGTGTGGTTGGGAGGCGTGGCGCCCCATGTGTGTGTGTGTGTCGGTGGGAGGCATGGCGCCTGTGTGTCGGTGGGAGGAGTGGCACCCCTGTGTGTGTGTGTGTGTGTCGGTGGGAGGAGTGGCACCCCTGTGTGTGTGTGTGTGTCGGTGGGAGGAGTGGCACCCGTGTGTGTGTGTGTGTCGGTGGGAGGAGTGGCACCCCTGTGTGTGTCGGTGGGAGGAGTGGCACCCCTGTGTGTGTGTGTGTGTGTGTGTGTGTGTGTGTGTCGGTGGGAGGGGGGGCGCACCATGTGTGGTTGGGAGGCGTGGCGCCCCATGTGTGTGTGTGTCGGTGGGAGGCATGGCGCCTGTGTGTCGGTGGGAGGAGTGGCACCCCTGTGTGTGTGTGTGTGTGTGTGTGTGTGTGTCGGTGGGAGGAGTGGCACCCCTGTGTGTGTGTGTGTGTCGGTGGGAGGAGTGGCACCCCTGTGTGTGTGTGTGTCGGTGGGAGGAGTGGCACCCCTGTGTGTGTGTGTGTCGGTGGGAGGAGTGGCACCCCTGTGTGTGTGTGTGTCGGTGGGAGGAGTGGCACCCCTGTGTGTGTGTGTGTCGGTGGGAGGAGTGGCACCCCTGTGTGTGTGTGTGTGTGTGTCGGTGGGAGGAGTGGCACCCCTGTGTGTGTGTGTGTGTGTGTGTCGGTGGGAGGAGTGGCACCCCTGTGTGTGTGTGTGTGTGTGTGTGTCGGTGGGAGGAGTGGCATCCCTGTGTGTGTGTGTGTGTGTGTGTGTCGGTGGGAGGAGTGGCACCCCTGTGTGTGTGTGTGTGTGTGTGTCGGTGGGAGGAGTGGCACCCCTGTGTGTGTGTGTGTCGGTGGGAGGAGTGGCACCCCTGTGTGTGTGTGTGTCGGTGGGAGGAGTGGCACCCCTGTGTGTGTGTGTGTGTCGGTGGGAGGAGTGGCACCCCTGTGTGTGTGTGTGTGTGTGTCGGTGGGAGGAGTGGCACCCCTGTGTGTGTGTGTGTGTGTGTGTCGGTGGGAGGAGTGGCACCCCTGTGTGTGTGTGTGTGTGTGTGTCGGTGGGAGGAGTGGCACCCTGTGTGTGTGTGTGTGTGTGTCGGTGGGAGGAGTGGCACCCCTGTGTGTGTGTGTGTGTGTGTGTCGGTGGGAGGAGTGGCACCCCTGTGTGTGTGTGTGTGTGTGTGTGTCGGTGGGAGGAGTGGCACCCCTGTGTGTGTGTGTGTCGGTGGAGGAGTGGCACCCCTGTGTGTGTGTGTGTCGGTGGAGGAGTGGCACCCCTGTGTGTGTGTGTGTGTGTGTGTGTGTGTCGGTGGGAGGAGTGGCACCCCTGTGTGTGTGTGTGTGTCGGTGGGAGGAGTGGCACCCCTGTGTGTGTGTGTGTGTCGGTGGGAGGGGGGGCGCACCATGTGTGGTTGGGAGGCGTGGCGCCCCATGTGTGTGTGTGTCGGTGGGAGGCATGGCGCCTGTGTGTCGGTGGGAGGAGTGGCACCCCTGTGTGTGTGTGTGTGTGTGTGTGTGTGTGTGTGTCGGTGGGAGGAGTGGCACCCGTGTGTGTGTGTGTGTCGGTGGGAGGAGTGGCACCCCTGTGTGTGTCGGTGGGAGGAGTGGCACCCCTGTGTGTGTGTGTGTGTGTGTGTGTGTGTGTGTGTTGGTGGGAGGGGGGGCGCACCATGTGTGGTTGGGAGGCGTGGCGCCCCATGTGTGTGTGTGTCGGTGGGAGGCATGGCGCCTGTGTGTCGGTGGGAGGAGTGGCACCCCTGTGTGTGTGTGTGTGTGTGTGTGTGTGTCGGTGGGAGGAGTGGCACCCGTGTGTGTGTGTGTGTCGGTGGGAGGAGTGGCACCCCTGTGTGTGTGTGTGTGTGTGTGTGTCGGTGGGAGGGGGGGCGCACCATGTGTGGTTGGGAGGCGTGGCGCCCCATGTGTGTGTGTGTCGGTGGGAGGCATGGCGCCTGTGTGTCGGTGGGAGGAGTGGCACCCCTGTGTGTGTGTGTGTGTGTGTGTGTGTGTGTCGGTGGGAGGAGTGGCACCCCTGTGTGTGTGTCGGTGGGAGGAGTGGCACCCGTGTGTGTGTGTGTGTGTGTGTGTCGGTGGGAGGAGTGGCACCCCTGTGTGTGTGTGTGTGTCGGTGGGAGGAGTGGCACCCCTGTGTGTGTGTGTCGTCGGGGAGGAGTGGCACCCCTGTGTGTGTGTGTGTGTGTGTGTGTGTCGGTGGGAGGAGTGGCACCCCTGTGTGTGTGTGTGTGTCGGTGGGAGGAGTGGCACCCCTGTGTGTGTGTGTCGGTGGGAGGAGTGGCACCCCTGTGTGTGTGTGTGTGTCGGTGGGAGGAGTGGCACCCCTGTGTGTGTGTGTGTGTCGGTGGGAGGAGTGGCACCCCTGTGTGTGTGTGTGTGTGTCGGTGGGAGGAGTGGCACCCCTGTGTGTGTGTGTGTGTGTGTGTGTGTGTGTGTGTGTGTCGGTGGGAGGAGTGGCACCCCTGTGTGTGTGTGTGTGTGTCGGTGGGAGGAGTGGCACCCCTGTGTGTGTGTGTGTCGGTGGGAGGAGTGGCACCCCTGTGTGTGTGTCGGTGGGAGGAGTGGCACCCGTGTGTGTGTGTGTGTGTGTGTGTGTGTGTGTGTCGGTGGGAGGAGTGGCACCCCTGTGTGTGTGTGTCGGTGGGAGGAGTGGCACCCCTGTGTGTGTGTGTGTGTGTGTGTGTGTGTGTGTGTGTGTGTGTGTCGGTGGGAGGAGTGGCACCCCTGTGTGTGTGTGTGTGTGTGTCGGTGGGAGGAGTGGCACCCCTGTGTGTGTGTGTGTGTGTGTGTGTGTCGGTGGGAGGAATGGCACCCCTGTGTGTGTGTGTGTGTGTGTGTGTGTGTGTCGGTGGGAGGAGTGGCACCCCTGTGTGTGTGTGTGTGTGTCGGTGGGAGGAGTGGCACCCCTGTGTGTGTGTGTGTGTCGGTGGGAGGAGTGGCACCCCTGTGTGTGTGTGTGTGTGTGTCGGTGGGAGGAGTGGCACCCCTGTGTGTGTGTGTGTGTGTGTGTGTGTGTGTCGGTGGGAGGAGTGGCACCCCTGTGTGTGTGTGTCGGTGGGAGGAGTGGCACCCCTGTGTGTGTGTGTCGGTGGGAGGAGTGGCACCCCTGTGTGTGTGTGTCGGTGGGAGGAGTGGCACCCCTGTGTGTGTGTGTCGGTGGGAGGAGTGGCACCCCTGTGTGTGTGTGTCGGTGGGAGGAGTGGCACCCCTGTGTGTGTGTGTCGGTGGGAGGAGTGGCACCCCTGTGTGTGTGTGTCGGTGGGAGGAGTGGCACCCCTGTGTGTGTGTGTGTGTGTGTGTGTGTGTGTGTGTGTGTGTGTGTCGGTGGGAGGAGTGGCACCCCTGTGTGTGTGTGTGTGTGTGTGTCGGTGGGAGGAGTGGCACCCCTGTGTGTGTGTGTGTGTGTGTGTGTCGGTGGGAGGAGTGGCACCCCTGTGTGTGTGTGTCGGTGGGAGGAGTGGCACCCCTGTGTGTGTGTGTGTGTCGGTGGGAGGAGTGGCACCCCTGTGTGTGTGTGTGTGTCGGTGGGAGGACTGGCACCCGTGTGGGTGGCAGGAGTGGCGCTCGTGTGGGTGGCAGGAGGGGGCGCCCCTGTGTCGGTGGTCATTGAGAGTAATGGACCTACGTGTAGAGGAGGGGGGTGTTTTGTAGTCCTAACATTTTCTGTCTTGGAGTGACACTGCTGCTCTTCCCTAAATACAGCACAGTAGAGGAGTGTTGTCATACTAGATCAGGAGTTGTTAATGGCGGGATCACCAAGTTTAAAATTAAAGGTTAGGTGTCAGAAACGACCTAATGTTACCACATCTAAGGATGGGTAAATTGCATTATACAAAATTTTTTGTTCTTGTGTTTGAGATTCACTTTTAGTAATATAATCTGGTATTCCTACCTTGATGGTAAGCTCTTCTGTTCAGGATCCTTGCAGATCTTGCCTGTATATTGTCATACTGCACACACTACAACAGAAACACTACGTGTGCCTATAAATAGCCAACCGTTGGTATCTTGGGCACACATCGGCTCGAAAAATAACTCCTGTGATATTTATAACTATCCATGTAGTAAGTGGAGATTTACTGTGTGACGGCCGCCATGTGTGTTTGCAGCCTTGTGATACAGAGGTTGTGGATTGTTGGTGTTCCCACACTCAGTTTCTGCCATAACTCTGTGTGCCTTCATTTTATGCTCCTGATGGGCGCCACACTACATGCACTGATATTGAGTTTGTTACTAAACTTAAAGTGGCTCTAAAGGTAGGTGTGTGTGTGTGTGTGTGTGTGTGTTTGTTTTTTTTCGTATTACATGCTAAGCATTTAGGTAAAAAAAACTCCTGTGTGTAGCTCGATATACTCCCCCCTTATACTTGAGCCCCATCTCGATCCAGCGCTGTGGCTCTCTGCACTCCATCTTTCTGTCCTCACTGGATATAGAGGCTCCTGGTGCTGTCAATCGCCTCCTGTGAAGAGGGAGCAGAGGACGAGGCAGAGCCGCACTGTGTGTGTCAATAAACGCAGCATGTGCTTCGGGATCAAGCCTACCTGAGTGCCCCCATAGTAGATGGCTTGCTAAGGGGGCACTCAGCTGGGGTGGGGGAGGGAGAGACAGACTTGTACAAAGCAGTAGAGTATTTTAGTTGAAAATGCTACCTCTGCCTCTGAAATTGATTTGGGCCGCGGTCTGGGGGTTCAGGATTTGGGCCGCGGGTTCAGGATTTGGGCCGTGGTCTGGGGGGTTCAGGATTTGGGCCAGAGGTTCAGGATTTTGGGCCGGGGGTCTGGAGGTTCAGGATTTGGGCCAGAGGTTCAGGATTTGGGCCGGGGTCTGGGGGGTTCAGTATTTGGGCTGGGGTCTGGGGGGTTCAGTATTTGGGCCGGGGTCTGGAGGTTCAGGATTTGGGCCGGGGTCTGGGGGGGTTCAGGACTTGG